>NC_090299.1:17095909-17398939 GCF_039906515.1 Pseudorca crassidens
CCAGTCTAATAATGTGTGAGAAACCTTTACTGAAACAACTCCTCAACACTTTCTGTCTCTTTTTGTTTATCTAGCCTGTACTAGCCTATAAAATTAATGGCCATTAAAACCCAAAAACCCTAAAACATATTTGAAGGATAAAGATTTCAGGAAAGCAAGGCTAAGAGTGAAAAAAAGAGAATATTACCCAAACTCATTAAACTAGGTATTGGCTAAGGTGACATAAATGTGACCCAATTCCGATTCCATGTTCATTTCCACATGTCAGAGGGCAACTTATTCATACCTCGTGTCAAGAATCATTATACATTTTTTTTGCATATGTTGTATTTTTGGTGACAGTAATAGTCAATACCTCAAGGTCCTTTAGGTATCTCACTAATTCTAACACCTCCCTAAAATGTAGGGTTACACTTTTCATAATATCATAAATGAGCAACAGAGATCAGGGTAAGCAGTTAGGCAGCTGTTCTTTCATCAGTCAGAGGAGCCTCCCAGCATGAGGCTTCAGTCTGAGCAACTCTGTCTGGCTCAGCGGGTTCTCAATGTCTGTTCTGGTTCTCCAAGCTTCATGATCCAGGGGCTAAACATCAGCCCAGCCCACTAATTCACCTCTGTCGAGATTGCCCAAGGAATTCTTTGTTTGCTTTGTTCTGACCTTTTCAGAGTCCTCATTAATTTATACACTCAAAAAGTATTCTTTGAAGTATGTTGTAATAAATAATTTAATCCATTTGTCATTGATTTACATCTTGTTCATTCCAAAAGGAATTTTAAGTAGCAAAGAGTTGATGATTTGATTTCAATGACATAGCTAATTTTATGTCCTTTTGCTATGAGCTGGACAGTTTTTTTCCCCTGAAGCTTTTTGTTCCTTCTCAGAGTAAAGGTCGCATGCGTTTCTATGTGGCTCACAACAGCTCACAGTGAGGCAGCCCATCGTATTCTTGGGGGTAGCCCTTATGTTCCACATACAGATCAGCTTTCCTCAAAGACCTTTGATTTTTATCCTTTATAGAGCTATATATAACTCTTCTTATACTCCAGCCCTCTGTAGCAGAGAATTTCTAAATCTGTGAAGCTTAATTAGAGAGAAGCAGGCACACATATGGCTGACAGACTTAAAAATCAGAAGCTTTGGGTTTGAGCTATTCTTCCATGAACTCCATTCAATGATTTGGAGCACTTAATAAAGATTCTTCAATTCCTTTGTCTACAATTTATAGTAATACAGTTGTGTTTTAATATGAATGTTCATTATTACTTATTGAACAAACACCCTTTGCAGCACTAACTACGTGCAAGCTACTATTCTTAGTATTCTACATATATAAAATGCTTGGCCTTCAGTAAACTCTGTTAAGCAGGCACTAGTATCGTCTCCACTTTACAAGTGAAGAAATGAGGTCCAGAGAGGGTAACTAACTTGTTCAAGTCTATACAGCTTGTCAGTGTCAAAGGCAGGATTCTAACCTTGGCAATCCAGCTACACAGTCAATGGCCTTGACATGTTTCTAACTAAAGGTCCCAAAACACAACATGATCTTAATAGCTTTCAGGCAAATGACGTAGGACTATTATTATTGTGTAGGTAATAGGAAACGCTTACTCTGTGAAAAGGAAGAGAGATACTATTTCACAAAATCCAGATCATATGCTGTGGCTTCCTTCAGTTTCCTAATTAAGAAGTTTTATTCCAACCATCTCCCAAATGTATTCTATGGATTATAATGCTACAAGAGAAATTGGACCAAGCCTCATATTTCTCATTTCCTTGCCTGTTTCCTTGTCACCCAATCCCTTTGAACCAAAAATATCACAACATAACAACAAAACATCATATCATCAATTAAAAGCACTTCTTTAAATTTCATCCAAGGGAAAATTGACCCATATTTAACAATGATAGCACCAAAGCTTGTCACTATTTGGTATAGAAACCTAAAAGTCATCTTTCCACCAACAATAGGTCATATCTTACTTAAAAAGACAATCACCCATCATTAACCTTTTTAAGTTAAAAAGGACACGTCAATCAACCTTTATGAAACACTCAGCACGTGTCGATTACCATGCTAGGGTTTGGAAATGCTCACATGAATAAGACAACACCTAACATCTGAAAATATATATACAGAAAAATTAAAACCTGGTGTCGACGCTACAAACAAGGTAAACCAAGGGTTGTTTTTTTTTTAATTGTTAAGAGCTTATTGTATTAAAAGCATCAGATGGAGAGCTTAATTGAAGATATTTTTTAAGTAATAAATGACCATAAGAATTTATCTGAATTAAAGATGTATGCACATTGAGACTTTCTTTCAGGTCTTGTATAAATGAAAATAAAAAGACTTTTAGATTTAAACTGTTTTCCACGGTCAGGTTAAAGTCATTTTGAAAAACAACAATTTCACTAACCAAGTAAACACATTTTAACAATTCATTCAAATGAAAATTTTATGGGGAATTATCCAATTTTAGGCCAAGAAAATATGTTGGAAACTGCATTTTCTGGATGTTTCTGATAGATTTATGTTTTGTTTTGGGGCCTATTTAAACTCCCATATTATTCCTCAGTGTAACAACATCTCTAAAACAGAAATAATGTAGTGATGTCATGGTAAGAACTAGAAAGGCTTTGCAAACAGAGATAACAAACATGTTATTCCGTCTAACCATACATTCACAGATACAGAGTCAAACCAAATGGAGGAAAATCTTTATTAACCTGGTGACCTCAGTCTGCAATGCTCACAGCTGGTTATTATTCAGTCTTCAGATCCAAGCCTTAACATCTCTTTGGATAGGTTTTCCCTAATCACCCAGTCTAATGCAGGCCCTTTATATTCTTTCAAATAAAACTGTACTTCTCTTGTGTAGTACTGTTTTAGTTAGCTCAGGCTGCCATAGCAAAATACCATAACCTAAAAGCCTTAAACAACAGAAATTTATTTTCTCACAGGGCAGGAGGCTGAAAGTCTGCAATCAGAGTGCCAGTATGATGTAGTTCTGGTGAGACCTCTCTACCTGGCTCACAGATGGCTGTCTTCTCGCTGTGTCCTCACATGTTGAAGAAAGAGTTCTGGTGTCTCTTTCTCTTCTTAGACGGGTACCACTTCTATCAGGTCAGGGCTCCACCCTTATGACCTCATTTAACCTTAATCACCTCCTCAAAGGCCCTATATCTCCAGTACAGTTGCAGGGGGTGGTTAACATTTCAACATATGAATGGGGGGGTTATAATTCAGTCCATAGCAAGTATCTACCACAATTTTTCTCCACGTAATAACTTTACTTATTTGATGGCTTCCTCTCCAACTCAATCATAAGCTGTAGGGACCAGAGACCCATTTACCTTGGGCACCACTGAATGGCCAGCACTCAGCATAGTACCAAGAAACTTGGGCCAAGTTTCTTTCTCCAAACTCAACAATCTGATTAGTGCTCCCAGTTCACTTGGAGCAGAGACAATAAGAGAGCAAGCGGCAATAGGCTAGGAGAGTCAAAATGGAAGAAAGCCTTAAAATTGGGAAATGATAATTCCACCACTAACACATCATACGAATTTATGAGCATAAAGAGTTAAAGCTAGTGCCTTAATTCATAGAGTTCTGTTGAAGATGGCCACAAGAGCCATCCAACTTTGTAAAGTTCTTTGCAGTTAAAAAGCTCTTGACGTCGACTTCCTCATTAATTCTAAAAATACATTATTATCCTCATATTTTAGTTGGATAAAAAGAGTAAAATTAAAGTTAAAAATGTAGTTTATAAATGTAGTAATACTAAGGATAAA
This sequence comes from Pseudorca crassidens, assembly GCF_039906515.1. Lineage (NCBI taxonomy): Eukaryota > Metazoa > Chordata > Mammalia > Artiodactyla > Delphinidae > Pseudorca > Pseudorca crassidens. Next base: position 17,099,703 of record NC_090299.1, read on the forward strand.
ATTCATGTCAATTAAACTTAGTACTTTCACCAATATATCTGGATATCTCAGAATCTGAAACAGATGTTCCTCTCAGCACAGGTAATGCAGGCTGTCTGAGATAAATTTGAAAAAAAGTAGCCTTGACAGTATTGGTGGAACTGAATAAAAGTTGACTATAGAACTTGAAAATACACTGGATTGAAATTTTAGAATAGAATGGGAGGGAAAGGGCCACTGTAGTGTTTTGTTAAGCCAGGACTGGATAGAATTAATGCCACAAATTTCTCTCTTCAGTTGCTGCTTATGACATTTCTTTGTTCTGATGCTAAATAGTCCAAGAAAATTGGAGGGCTAATTTTTCTGGAGATATTAATTTAATCAATGCAGTTAATTTTCCATGTTCCTCTTTGTATGAATCACTTTGAGAATTTTTAAACAGGAGTTTTTGTCCTTCGATCAAAGATAAATTTTATCAGCCACTGTTTCTTTGTCTGTACTTCAGAACATCTCCCACATGAAAAAGATTTAAGTTGGCCGTTAATAAGGATGGCATCATAAAATAATATCCCAAAGGTACTGTGAATTATCAACCAACATTATTTTGCACTTATTGTTTTTAAAGTTTTAAATGGGAAAGATTAATGTATGCATAGTAGTCCTAAAGCTACTGAAGGGAATCCTTTCCATCAACCACTGAATTTCAGAGATTTCTGTGGGAGGATGCAGATCATGACTGCATTAATTTGTTCGTTCAAGATTCAACCAGGGTGTGTTGTACCAGGGGCTATGCTGAGTGCTGGACACTCAGAGGTGCCCAAGGCAAATGGGTCCCTGATCCCTACAGCTTATAACTGACTTGGGGAGGAAGCCCTCAGATAAGTAAACAAGTGATTAAGTGGTGAAACATTGTGGTAGAAACTTGCTATAGTTTAACCCCTCCTTTCTCTCTCTTTTGGTAGTATGCTCTGTAGAAAGTCTGTGTCTCCTCTACTGTGGTTTCCCACAGGCAGGCTAGGCAGCTGAGGGAGGAGGCCTACTCCAGTTCAAGACTCTTAGTGACAGGAAGCTTGGTAGCCAGCATCCAATAAGGTCACCAATGATTCAAGCCTCCTAATATTCTTGCCATCGTGTAGTCTCCTCCCACATTGAAACCAGCTGGCTTGTAATATCAATAAGATAATGCAGAAATGACAATGTGTGACTTCTGAGGCAAAGCCATAAAAGAAATTGTGTCTTCTATCTTGCTCTTTCTTGCGATAGCCCCTTTAGGGGGAGCCAGCTGCCAGAACCATGAAAACATTCAAATAGTCCAATGGAAAGAAACTGCCAACAGCCAGCATCAACTTGTCAGCGATATGACTGAGCTCTCTTGGAATCAGATCCTCTAGCCCCAGTCAAGTTTTCGACTGTGGCCCAAGCCTACATCTTGCCTGCAACCTTGTAGGAGACCCTGAACCAGAACACCCAGCTAAGCCTCTTCTGAATTCCTCATCTGTAGCAAATGTGACAGACTAAGTGTTTATTGTTGTGTAAGCTTCTAAGTCTTGAGATAATTTTTATACAGCAATAGATAATTAATATAAAAGATTAAGTGCTCTTCAATCTTACATCTGTTATGAGACATAAACTCCACTCTCCTGCACTAGCTTGAAATATCAGAGTTGAAATTTTACCTTCCAAAAGCTGAATCTTTTGTCTTTTTTGTCATTATTTTGGCACTTGAGCAGGGAAGTTTGATTCTAGTTATTGAACTGTCTCAAACATCTTAATATTATTCATTGCATTTTATCATTTACTCATCCATTCAACAAGCATTCTATTGAACATCTCCTAAATTCCAAGCACTGTGCAAAAGTTCTGAATGCCGAAAGAATTAGAACTAGAATAAGAACGTCTACTGCATTTGAAGTTTCCATAATCTCATGGGGGAAAAAAATGGCAGAACTAACTAAAAACTATGAAATAATATCATAGGAGTCAAATTTCAATTAACTCGTCAATGGGATAGGATGGAAGAAAGAGAAGATTTCAGCAAGTCTAAAACTGATTTGATATATTTAATCAGAATTACCTCCCATATGTAGAGAGCATATGTGAGTAAGTCCAGGCTCATGTGTTACCTTCCTGATGATAATCCTACTTGCAAACAAAGCACAGTGGTCGAGAGCACAGGCTCTGGAGCCAGACTGTCTCATTTTCTGTCTTGGCTTTGCCTTTTGCGACCTGTGTGATCTTGGGCTACTTATTTAAACTTGCTGTGTCTGTTCTCTTAACTGTCAAATGGGGTTATTTGAGGACCAAATGAGTTAATAAATGTTAAGTATTTAGAATAGGGCCTAGCAGTCTATTATTGTTTGATGTTATTATCAGGATTTTCAAAATCATTTAATTATGTTGACAACAATTAGTCTCAATTTCTTCAAACTCTGATTCATGCATGTAAGAGTCAAGTCATGCATTAATGTTATTTTCATCAGGTAGTTTGCCAAAAGATATTTTAGAGATGTTACCTAACATTCCAAGAGTGCAAAGGGAAAAGTTTGTTCTTTCCATAGCGAATTAACTCAGATGCTGGAACTTCTTGTACCCATTTTTTGACAAACCAGCCAGAATTACCTTCTTGCAGTCATCCTATGAGAAGAATTCATGATTTTTTTACCTTTTTAAACTGTTTACAAAACTGGACAAAATTGCAGATGAAATAAATTGATTGCCTATCTTTTTCAAGTAAGACATAAATCAAGCAATACTTTAGTCATAGTGTATTTCAAGTTGTTCAGTAGTCCCTTCTTTTTATAATTGTTCTATATTATTACATAGTTTACTCAATGTAAAGCACTAGATACTTTTTATTGAATCAAACATTTAAATTATTGAGCTATATATCTAACGGGCAAGAGAAATTGGCTTTCTCACTCTATATTAGCTACAATATGACATCTTTGGCTCTTTCTAATCCAAAATAATGGAAGCTTTTTAAAAAGTTCTTACTGATTCATGAGAGTTTGAGTTTTTTCAATGATGCAGTGTCTATTCTTTTGACTGTGTAATGTGAAATCTAGTTCATCTCTCCCTAAATAATCAAGAGCTGTGGAGTGACACCAGTTAAGACAATGGATAGGAGTTTTCTACCATCTTCCCCACAAAGGACACCGATTCTGACAAACACCCACAAACAAGAATACATTTTAGGAGTCTGGAAGTCCAGCTAAGAAGTTCTAGCACACCATCGGGGCAAAAAAAATCTGAGGTTGGATTTATTAAAGAGGTAGAGGAACAGTTTCAATCTACCCCTGTCACCCCTCCCCTCAGAAGGCACAACTCACTGCCAAGAGACATCCCCTAACACTCAATTTCTCCTGTGTGGGAAAGTGAGAGTCTGCGAGCACGGCTTCCCCAGCTATGTAGGATGCTGTCAAAGAGGTCATTTCTTCCTTGCCCCATCCAGAATACTGAGGGGGTCTGCATGACTGAGGGGCAGGGAGGGGTTGAGAACACAACTTCAACATCACTAATCTTCAGGAAAATGCAAATCAAAGCCATAAGGAGACATCACCTCATACCTGTTAGGATGGCTATCGTCAAAAAGCAAGAGGTAACAAATGTTGGTGAGGATGTGGAGAAAAGGTAACCTTTGTACACCGTTGATGGGATTGTAAATTGGTGCAGTCATCATAGAAAATGGTATGGCGGTTCCTCAAAAAATTAAAAATAGAACTGCCTTATGGTTCAGGAATTCTACTTCTGGTATGTATCCAAAGGAAATGAAATCACTATTTCTAAGAGATATCTGTGCTCCTATGTTCTCCATAGCATTATTCACAGTAGCCAAAATATAGCAACAACCTAAGTGTTGATAAATGAATGGATAAAGAAAATGTGGTATACATATATATATCCTTTATATATATATTTCTTTATATATATATAAAGAAAATGTGTATGTATATATATGTATATGAATATTATTCAGCCTTAAAAAGAAGGAAGTCTTGCCATTTAAGACAACATGGATGAAATAAAACAATTTAGGGAAAGACAAGCAGTCTAGGATCTCACTTGTATGTGGAATCTTTAAAAAAATCTCAAACACATAGAAACGAAAGTAAAAGGGTGGTTACCAGGGGCTCAGAGTGGAGTAATTGAGAAGATGTTGCTCAAAGGATACAAACCGTCAGTTATAAGACGAATAAGTTCTGGGGGATCTAGCGTAGAGCATGGTGACTATAGTTGATAATACTGTATCGTGTACTTGAAATTTGCTAAGAGAGTAAATCTTAAACATTCCCACCACACACACATGCGTGTGCACACACACGCATATACAAGGTAACTATATGAGGTGATGGATATGTTCACTAATCTGATTGTGGTAATCTTTTCGCAATGTATACGTATATCAAGTCATCACATTGTATACTTTAACTATATATGGTGTTATTTGCCAATTATACCTCAATAAACCTGGGGAAAATGTAAAAGAATAGAGTGATAGTAACTGCAAAAAAAAGTATTATGATATAGGCACAAAAAATTCTTACAGAAATACAGGAGGGAATAGAGAGGATCATAGAGAATGTGATTATCTTGTCTACAACTTAAGTATTTGAGAGCTCATTGTAGAAAGAACAGAGTGAAGACGGAGGGTATTTTAAATTAAAAAACAGCTTGAACAAGAGAAATGAGTTAATAAGGATGTCCAGGAAACAGTAGACTATAGCCAAATTTAGAAGGGCCATTAATAGCATGTTATATGGATTAGTTTTTATTTTATAAACTAGGGTTGGTAAACTTTGGCAATGGACCAAATCTGCCCTGCCTCCCGCTTTTGTAAGGTCCTACTGGAAAACAGCTATGCTCATTGGTTTAAGTATCGTCCGTGACAGCTTTCAAACTATGTGAGCAGAGTGAATACTTGCAACAGAGATCAGATTGGCTACAAAACCTAAAATATTAGCTATCTCGGGACTTCCCTGGTGGCACAGTGGTTAAGAATCTGCCTGCCAATGCAGGGACACAGGTTCGAGCCGTGGTCCGGGAAGATCCCACATGCCACAGAACAACTAAACCCATGTGCCACAACTACTGAGCCCACGTGCCACAACTACTGAAGCCCGCGCTCCTAGAGCCTGTGCTCCACAACAAGAGAAGCCACCGCAATGAGAAGCCCACGCACCGCAACGAAGAGTAGCCCCTGCTCACCTCAACTAGAGAAAGCCCGCGCGCAGCAACGAGAACCCAACACAGCCAAAAATAAATAAATAAATTAATTAATTTTTAAAAAATTAGCTATCTGGCTCTTCACAGAGTTTACTGACCCTTGTTATAGACGATGGTGTCAAAATGAAAAATTTTGAAGAGTCATAAGATAAAGTGTTTAATGAGTTTTTTTACTTATAATTGCTTTTTAGAAAGAGAATTCTTATAAATAGAAAAACATGTAGAGGTTTTATGTACTACTTTATTTAAAAACTATACAAAATAAATATTAATGTATAAATCTGTTACTTTTTCTACTACATTGCAAGTGCCTCAATAAATATGTATGTTATCTAGGTGGAGGTGGTAGCAACATATCCATTTGTAATATATAGAGAGATTATTTTACTTTAGCAAAAATTAATTCACTGAAGACATGAAAAATATAAATCATTTTAGTGGAAAATGAACTGGGGAGATGACTGGGTAGAATATCTAGAAAATAAGGATTAGTCTTGTAGAAGGGCAGCTTCCAGTGGAGTCCAGAAAGAAGCCAACAGTTTGGGAGACAGGCAGAGGAATAAACTGAGAAAGAATTTGCCGATGAAAATTGGAGAAGAGTCTTGAGAAAGAGGTAGGATGTTGAAAAAAACCACCCACATCACATTTTTTTCTAGAGTCTGCTCTGGATTTATTGGATACTTTGATGCTTGAAAGAACTGCATGTAATAGCTGCAAAGTGCTAAAATTAATTAAAATTTCAAGGGCTGATGGCTGTTTTTACTTACTACAGGGATTGCTCTAGTAAGCTCTATTGTCATGAGGAGAAGGAAGCTGATGAATCTTAAGAAATCTTTGGCAGGAAACTTGAAAAGCATATTAGCACAGCTCAACAAACCATGATCACAAACAGCTTCCTCAGAAACATCATCACGAATACTGAGATGAATAAGATCTTGATTTTTTAAAAAGATTTTTATACTTCAATCATACTTTATTCTGCTAATAATAAAAGCATATTGATAAAAATAATAAATGAATATGAGCCAGAAAGAATCCCAGCCTCCAAAAAAACCACTGTTAACATTTTGGAGTATTTCTTTTCAAATATTTTTCTATTCATTTTTTGTTTACAGAAATGAAATCATATCATACAATCAATTTTGTATCACTTTCTCCATGTAAGATTTTGCAAAATCAACAGTCTCCAGGTTTTTATTTCAGACTCTTTAATAACATTTGTTAACACAATATTTTATCATCTCAATGTGCTATCACCTAACCGTTCCCCTATTCTGGACATTTAGTTGGCTTCTAATTTTTTGCAATTATAAATTATACAACTTGATGATGAACATCTTTATGCCTGAATCTTTAATGACATTTAGAATTACTTCCTTAAGATAGATTTCTGGAAGTAAGATTATGAGATCAAAGGCTATGAATATTTTGAAGCATTGTGATCCTTCATGCCTTTAATTGTAGTGGTGATTACATGGATATGTACATTTGTCAATGTGGTACCATTAATATTTGTGCACTTTACGCAAATTATACTTCATTCAAGTTGATTTTTTAAAATAAAAAGTATAATTACCAACTCAAGAAAAAAAATTTAATAGCTTCTGTGAGAGGTAGTTTCTCTTTGAATGAATGGTATAAAATAGAGAGAAAATTCAAAACTATAGGAACTGGTGAAAAAGCAGGACATTTTCGCCTGGTACCAAGCATGTTTTCAATGCTATAGCTCTCCTCATAGAAATAGGCAATATTACTCAAAAATAAATAATGACTGAGCCTTACAAGGGGACTGTGCAAGTGAGGATCCCTGAAGCTGAAGATTCATCAGGTTCATGTTAAATCCACCTGGTATTTACATTTCTTGTGACTTGAAATTAAAATTCCATAAAGTTATATCCTGTGAAATCTCATTTAATAGAATCTACCAAGTTCAGGTTTTATTTAAAATTTGTCTGTGGCCCCATTTGTTGTACAATGAGAATGATTTCAAATAATGATTTTAAGTTTAATTTTATTTGCAAACAAAAATGGAGTTAAAGGAAGGGAGAAAGGAAAAATTCACTCAATCACATTGGCAATGCTGTAGCCTAAGAGTTAAAATGAGAAATCAGTGGAAACTGGTTTGTGATTTTGTTTTTCCCTTTTCCAAACACATTGCATCATTCATTTAACTCCATTACTAATCCTATTTGAAGTTTTTTCTTGATGTGCCGGACAAAGGACTTTGGATTTCTCTTTTCTAATCTAGAGAATGAAAGGTCTTATCAGTGACGTAATTGAAATATTTTCAATGAAGGTCTCAATACAGTAAGATAAACATAAGCACATTTTACACAACAGGATCATCCCTATATTAAGACACTTCTCTGGTGACATGGAAATTGCATGCAGTGAAGTGGGAGCTAGAGAAAAATAAGAGAACACGAACCCCTGTTTTAGACTCTCTGGCTCTTTCTTCACTAGGTGTTAAAGTCAACTAAAAAAAAGAGAGTAAAAAAGGGAGTAAAAAGAGGTCTCAGTGGCATGCCTTTTATAAGCAAGTAAAATAAGCTGTTGGAAACGAGGAACTGAGTGTTGTTAAGTTTAAGATTGTAAAGCAATTATACGCCAATAAAGATGTTAAAAAAATGCTAAACTATATTGAATATTCTGTATACAATTTGCAACAAAGGATCATTGATTGTGCATCTGCATTTAGAGCAGTTACTACTAAACTTTACAAGTGTAGTAAGCTAATCGTTTTCTTGGCAAAGTAGATGGTGATCCACCTACCTCACAGTATTTTCCAATTATCTTCCCGCTTCCCCTTAACAACCCAGATGACTGGAAGGTTCTCGTATTGAATTGCCAACATTGATGTATTTGCACAGAGGTTGGCACACAACCACAAAATAAAATAAAAAATAGTAATAAATAAAATAAATAAATAAAATAAAAAATAGTTTTTCATTTTTACCCTTTTGCTTCCAAAAACACCACTATACAAGTGGACACATTTTACTGAGATAAAGAGAGTTACAGTATGGTAACCCTGGAGATATTGTATGGCTCTTAATTTTTAGCATGTTGACAACAACATATTTAGCAGTTTAAATGCTATTCTTACTGTTGACATCCAGACCTTAAAGTTATTAATTATTAAGCAAATAATTTACAAGCCTAGTTGAAAAGTATATCTGGCTTAGAATAGAAAGATAAGATTGTAGACATCAGAGCACCCTAGGAAGTTGCTTGGGCCAACAGGAAGGAGAGTCATGAAGACCAAATGGAACCATGTCATGCCTTTATCTCTGAGTGTCTGTGCTAAGTGTTTATCAATGACATCACTTTAAACGTGTTTTTGAATTTTAGCAATGTTTATAGTGTGTTGGCAGTATTATACTTGTCTTGTTCTTTGGGAAGCAAAAGAATGCTTATTGACTACATAGAAAAGAGAGTTTAAAGGCAAGAATTAAAAAAATATTAAATTTGTATTTTCCTGTTAAGAAAACAGAAGTCAGAAACCTTCCAAAGGAGTCAAGAAAAGGTAACAAGGATTTAACCACAATGTTTTTAAAACATGGTTGTAACTGAAAGCAAACTGGACCTTGCATAAAGGCTTTATCCAGAGCCTTTCCTGCAAACACCCGCTTTCATTATTTTATTTTCTAATCCACTGATTTAATTAAATGCATCTGCATCTGACAAGCTAAAGAGAACTTTAAAATTGTAAATACAGATAATGTTGAAAACCTCAGTTGCTCATCAAGCATATTTTACCATTTTCTCCACAGATGGGGCTTATGAAAAATACTATATCTGGGTGATTCATCTTCTAACGTCTTATTGAGAAATTATCTTTTATTCTTTTTACACAATATAAACACATATTTCTTAAGAAAATATGCAGCAGTAGGTTCTCATTAGTTATCTAATTTATACATAGTATCAATAGTATATATGTATAGCTGATTCACTTTGCTGTACAGTAGAAACTAACACAACATCGTAAAGCAACTACAGTCCAATAAAAATTAATTTAAAAAAAGAAAATATGTAACAGTATATTCTTTTGGCAGGCACTCTGCTACCCTGCGCAAAACTGTCACAACAAAGCTTAGCATCATATGAAACAGTTCACTGGAACAGTTCTTCCAAGATGCCCTTGTGATCTTCAGTCCATTAGGATGACTAGATTTTAATTATTCCTAAGCCAACATAATTCACTGACCCCGGCATTTTTTATTAGCTAAATGGGATTTTTTGAAAAGATTGATAGTCCGTTAAAAATTTTTTTTACTCAAAGCAATTAACATAGCGATGTGTCCAAGAGGTCCCTTCCTGAACAGGCCAGTCCTTACCCGGTGTGCCATCATCTCCTGCAGGGTACAGAGCAGCAGGATGCAAAACTTATGCAGTGGAAATTACAAACTAGTCATCAGAGATTCCATTTTTTTTTTTTTTTTTTTTTCTTGCGATACGCGCGCCTCTCACTGTTGTGGCCTCTCCCGTTGCAGAGCACAGGCTCCGGACGCACGGGCCCAGCGGCCATGGCTCACGGGCCCAGCCGCTCCGTGGCATGTGGGATCTTCCCGGACCGGGGCACGAACCCGTGTCCCCTGCATCGGCAGGCGGACTCTCAACCACTGCGCCACCAGGGAAGCCCTGGAATATATATTTGAATGCCAAAGAACCTGTCTTAACTCTGGATAATTCAAACATTGACATATCCTTAAAAGTTAATTGTATTAATTATATTTAAAAGTCTGACTTACATCTCTAAAGTAGAATGTGAAATGAATATAAATTTAGCTACAATAGAGAAATAAAAGTTATATTAACTTGATGATAGATTCATGGAGCTTATTAATTCTCTAAAATACTTGAGTGTTTCTGATCTATAATGTGGGAGCCCTACATAGATGTTGCCCAATTCAACTGTTGTGGTATAAAATATATTCACTTTTTAATGAAGTATAATACTTATTATTATGTTATAGTTTTTGCTAAGGGCCTAAAAACTTGTGTATCATCCTAGGAACAGACATTCCTTCATCCTTTCTCTTTAACTTATATAGATTTTAAGGGCATTGGCATGAAAAAACTGGTGATAATCATTATTGACAAAGCAAACTCAATTATCCTCATCATTGAAAATGGACGAATAGGTGTTTCAGGGTGTCACATTTAGAAAGTACAGAATGTAGTATCAATATATGTGTGTTTTTTAATTTTATGAAACTATAAATTTAAGCATAATCTAGTATACTATGTGTAGTGTTGGTTACTCATTTTACTTTCTATTACTAAAGGAAATAAAAATTCTGGTTATATTATTGTTGATTCATGTTATAATTTTTATTCATGGCTAGCCCTTTGCAGTGAACACAGATTATGCCTAATGCTCCTTTTACATCCAAAAAAAGATGATTTGACAATTACTGACAATGGAATATACAAATTAAAATTTAAGAAATATGGAGGTTCCCTTTTCCATAATTTATGTTTATTTACCTTTTTTTTTCACAAGAATTTGTCATGTGTGAAATGACTGTGTGAATGACTGTGTGAAATATATTCCACTAGATTCTTAAGGTACACGTTTAAAAAAATAAATCTGTGTCCCCAAGGAGTCTAATGGCAAAGTAGACAAACGCGACATGACTGCTTTAATGGAATAGGCACAACACATATAATGTAAACACAGAGGAAGGAATAGCTAAGATTGCTGAAGGAATTCAGGAAAGGTTTCACAAAGAAGCTTAAAGCTGCAGGTTACATAGGCGTTTTTCTGGTGAACTGAAGATGTGAGAAGGAAGTGTTCTACATGGAATGTTTCCAAAGGTCTGGAAGTGTAAAAAGCACAAGTAATTTAGAAAGTACAAAGTGCGTATGGGGACAAAAGCTAAGAAGTAATTAGGAATACTAGTGAGGTGTCATATCATGAAGAGTTGTACAAAGGAGCTCAGCTCTTACATAATTTAAAGGCAACCAATGGGGAAGAAAAACATTTTAACAAAGGCACATGATGATCAGATTTTTTGTATTCGAGAGATTACTTTTTCAATAGTTTTAGAAGATGGATTGAAGAAGTTTGAGACTAGAAGCAGGAAGACCAGAAGAGAGAGAGAAAATCTGAACGAATGAGTAATAACAAAGAGAAATAAGGACAGATATAAAAGATAAGTAGGAGAAAAAATGGAATTTAACGTGAAGAGTAAAAAAAATGAAGATGGGTAGGGTGATTCCTGTTTCTGACTTGGGCAACGAAGTGGATTATGTAGCCAAACAGTAAGAGGAAATCCAGGAGGAGGAACAGATTTGTGTGGGATGGGAAGATATGTTCATTTGAATTAAGATGAAAATATCATGTTGTGGGTATACTAAATGAGGTTGTTTTTTGTGAAAGTAGCCCCATGGCTCTCTGTATTAGTCATACATTTATTTATTCAACATCCTTGCAGAGGAATAACAATGCCAAGACAGGGTGATGGGTAGGGCTGGACAGTGCAATAATAAATATGCATGGTCCCCGCCCTTCAGAAGCTTACACTTGAGCTGGAGAGTGGCAATAAATTACACAAATGATCAGTTTGTATCTTCAGAGATATTCAAAAGGATTACTATGAGAATTCAGGTAAGAAAGAGATAATATTTAGTGGCAAGTTCCAGTAAATATCCTTGGAAAAATGGGATTTAAATTATATCTAAAAAAAGAAAAGGATTTTGATAGACTATTTGGGGAGGGCATTCCAAGTAGAGAAAAGAGAATGGGCAGGGAAGGCAAACCATGTAGAAACATCTCGTGGTTGCCCAGTTTGATTGATGTGGGAATTATATTTAAAGTAGTCATGAGCAGTAGTTTTGGAAAACTACAATTTGCCCTTGAAAGAGGGCGGGGAATCAGGACTTAACTTAGTAACAGTGGGAATCCACTGAGAGTTTCTGAGAAAGGGAATGAATGACCTACCAGAGCTGCTCTTACTGAGATTAATTTTGAAGCTGGTTTAGCAGGGAGGCTTTTAAATGGTTATCAGGGCTTAACTAAAAAATGATTAGCTATGACAAACAAAAGAAGACAAAGGGTCTGATTTGTTGGAGTTGGCAGAACTGAAATAAATGATGACACTAAGGTAGCAAACCAACATTACTGGATGTATCATAGTGACATTAACTAACATTGAGAAAGACTTTTGTTTTAGGAGAAAACAGTGAAAGGTCAAGGATGAATGCCCTGAAGCATTCAAATGATGTTGTCTAGCAGCCTTTTGCAAACAAAAAACAGAAAGTCAAGAAAGAGTTTAAGCCTGGATTTACAGACTTGCAGGGTGATAAAAATCAGTAATATATGATCTCCATTGTAAAAATAATGATTCTGTCTTTCCGAAATATTTTGAATCACCTATTTATGTTCGTCCTACTTCAGGTGACTGAATCCTGTATGTGCAGAGGTATCTTTACATCTCAAGAACCTAGAACACAGTAGGTGTCATTGTTGAATGTTCGGTCAGACTCTTTCGGTTGCAATGAACAAAGTCATTTAAACATGCTCCAGGAATAGAGGTCTAATATAAGGCTCAGTAAAAGAGATGAGGCTTACGCTGAAATATATGAGAAGGACCCAGAATAGAATTAGGACATGTGGGGATCGGAACTAGATTCAAGGTAGCAATAGGGACCTCAGAAGCAAGAACTTATGGTTCTTCCCTTTAGAGATAGGAGATGAATATGAGACCCCTTCCTTCCTTCCCATTCCTCCTTTTTGAGTCGGTTTTGTTTCTACTACAAACTAATGTTATAGTTCTCTTTACTTTATGCTTACTGATAATTTCTGCATTCTTATACATCTGCGTTAACATCATGCCTTACGGTCCTTATTTGAATTCCCAGGCTCCCTGCATTCTTTCATTTCTAGTTCCTGTTGTTACCTGCCTGATGGTCTCTGTAGATCTTACTATCTGATCTAGAATATACAGTGTTATTGGCCCACATCATCCCAGTTTTTGCAGAGCTTTTCAGGCTTATTTGCCTTTTAGGCTTCCTGGCTAATCTCTAAATTTCCTGACTTGGGTTAGCTGCTCATTCTTGGCCCCATCAACTAAGATCATGTGGGAGATGGGTGTCTCATGATGGAAAATGTGGCCACCTCGTGCTCTCTGCTCATTACAAGTTCTGAGTGTCATTGAGGTGTCTAGTACAAACACAATTTTTTCCCATTAGACGTCAATTGTTAGCAGTGCATATATTTAATTCAAAATGCCTTGACTTATGTAAATATTATGTCTGTAAAAGCAATATAGAAACATCAAACCATAATTATATTAAATGCTATGGAAGATAAATGAATTTATTTAAGTAAAAACATTCCTCATTGTATACATTGAAACTTTTAGGAAATTAACATAATCAACTGTTTATTGTTAATAAACTGCTATGATCATATTGAACTTATAAAGTTAAATTGTATGCAACTGGTGGTAAAGCATTTTGTTTGATTTCAACTTGTAAATCATAGAATAGAGTCGTGGAGGTGACTTTATTTCATGTTATATTTTAGAGATTTTCTTTTCTTATTTTATTAGTATGTTTTCTTTTTCCATTTACCAGATAAACTACTTCAAGTCAAGCAGTGTTTTCAATTAATATTGTATTCTCCCATAAATCTTAACAGAATTGTGAGTAGACAGTTAAAGTTGTCGGATGGCTGATTGATTTCAGGTTTTATGAATTCACAGTTTTAAATTTAAAGTTTAAGAGGTTTGATATTTATGTGCATATATGTATGGGCATGTATGTGCATGCACGCACACACACACACGTTATTAAATGCCTATACATTGTAACTAATTAATGTCTCTTACCCCCAATCCCACATAAATGATAAAGGAATTGCTGTAGGGAAATTTCATAAGCAAGTGCATGTATGTGATCACTCTTCCCTGTCTTGTACTATTTGGCATTTGACTTTTTTTATACTTATTAAAAATGTGAAGCTATATAAATAATACAAGTGAGAGCAAGCTCCTTTAGGCTTTTCTGCTCACTCACTCTTACAGCATGAAGGGATCTAACTATATTTATCATTATCTTTTTTCCTTTTTCATTATATGGAATTAATTTATGTACCTATTAATTAACTCTCAAAGGATAGTAGCACCCTCAAAAAAGGCCAGGGAGTCACTCTCTACTTTCAATATGTATATATGAATACTGAAGACTAGAATCAAATTTTTTTATCGTTAAAACACAACTGTGGGAATTCCCTGGCGGTCCAGTGGTTAGGACTCTGCACTTTCACTGTCTTAGGGACCAGGTTCGATCCCTGGTAGGGAAACTAAGATCCTACATGCTGCACAGTACAGTCAAAAAAACCCAAAAAGCAAAACATAACTGCTTCTTCTTGTTCTTTCACTTTCCTTTTCTTCATGTTAGCAGTACAGTCAAAAAGGGAGAGCAATGAATGAATAAAGGAGATAAACATTATATTTTTAAAACATTACAGTGACCACTCTGAAATAGCTCCTTTTATTCATGAAAGAATCAAAGATTAAAGATCTTGAATTAAGTCCACACACATTTAAGAACCATTGTGGGCAAGTATTGTGCAGGTACTGGTAATAAATAAATAAAACTGATTTCCTGCCTTTCAAATGTTTATATTATAGGTGGGGAAGACAGACTTGCAAACAAATAAATGGAATAAAGTGTTATAAAACCTATATTAGAAGTTCAGCATGGAAAAAAATCTTACTCTTCAAATTCAAGGTGCATGAAATGTGATTTTGTTTTTTTCTGGAATTCAACCTATTTCTATTTTGACTCCCATTCTGCTGGATAACAGAAGTTTAATCTCAGAATCTCAGTGAATTTAAGATAGCCTCAGGAAACCTTTTGAGTTCCCTCAGTCATTTCAGAATTTTCCTGGTCAATTCAGAGTCCACCCTCCCACTAATCCTTAGAATTATATCTATGTTCTAAGGGATTTCTCAGGGCCCAGACACAGTGCAGGAATAGAAAAGGGACACTCCGATGAATAGTTGTAATCCTCTATTCATACTTGTCTCTGCTAACATGTTCATATTCTCATTGGCTGCCTAGTTATCAGTCTATGCACGTTTCTGCTTCTTCTTCTTTAATCTTACTTAAACCCTAATCCAGAAGAACAGATCTCTTAGGTATTTATGAGCCCTTACGAAGCATATAACAAACAACTGGTTTTTCCTTACACCACCCTGGGTACAAGCAAACTCTGGAGTCTGTCTCAGGCATTTCTGTTCTCACCCCTCAGAACTCCATGCTGGCAGCCAAGCACATGTTCTCTCTGCTCTCATACTCCATCTTCCCCAAGCCCTCTAGTCTTTCCACTGTATTTTCCTATGAAATGAGGCCAGAAAGATAGGGCTCAGGGTCCACTCTCAGGATGCACCCAGCAACTCATTCTTCCCACCTCCATTCTGACTCTCCCATTTCTCCCCAGCTCATGGAATATTTCTTTCCTCTAGAATGGGAAAATTTTGCTTTTAGATGATCATACAGTTTTCAAAGTCTATGATTTATCAGCATAAAATTTATGATCTGCATCTTTCAAGGGTTAGTTTTGGAAGCTCGGATACCTAAGATATTATATACATCAAAAGCTTTTGCTTCAGAAATGAAAACAACTTTTTTTCTCATTTTTGGTGGAATCATTCCTCCTTTGAGGCAATGGACACTCACTGTCTACTTTGAATGGAAAATAGGCTATATGGATGAAAGAAATTACTAGAACAAAAGACACATCCGTTGATAATCTGTCTGGCCTCCACCCTTGCCCTCTGGTTTCATACTGAGCTAGGCAAGTAGGAGGGAGGGAAAGGAGATGGGAGAAGGGAGGAATGGGAGGTCAGGATATTCTTCCAGCTCTTTTCCTCCGGGTTCACCATAGGCTGGCTCTGCCCTCTAACTAAAAGCTAGCTTGAGGCATCCATCTTCCTACGCTGCTCCCTCCAAGTTCCAGTAACTACTCTCTCTACCTGTCCCTTCCGGCCCAGGGAGATGACACTTTCTGCCATTGTTAACCTCAGGGAATTGCACTGTCCTTTCTTTGTTTCCATAAATCTTGCCTACACATTTCTGGTTAGTCTCTTTATTATGATCTTTAGATCACCCAGTTTGATATGTCATCCTTTTTCCTGCCAGGACCTTAATTGATCAATGGTACCACGAAATAAGACAGGGATTATGGGCAGAGGAGCCAGTTTAGAGAAAAATATAATGAATACAATCTCTATACCTATCTTCTAGTATCATCTAATCTCTGAGGACACAAGAGTGGTATAGTTCAGCCATTCTCAAATATGGCCTTTGGACTGCTAAGGGTCCCTAAGACCCTTGCAGGGGATTGTCTTGGTCAAAATTACTTTCATAGAAACACTAAGAATCTCTTGACTTTTTCACTTTGTTGACATTTGCACTGGCAGGTCCAAAAGTAATGGTGAGTAAACTGCTGGCACCTTAACGTGATTCAAAGGCAATGGCACCAAACGGTTCTAGTAATCATTGCATTTTCACGGCCACAACTCATAGTTTAAAAAAAAGAAGAAAAGAAAAGAAAAAACAGCCAGTTTCACCTAAGAATATTTGTGATTGAGCAGTAAAAAATATTATTTTTCATTAAATCTCATGGGTGAGTACACATTCTACCGCATACCACATTATGATGGTTAACTCAATGAAAAACACTTGTGTGTGGTAAGAGTTGCAAGTTGAACTGGCCACTCTTTTTCATGGAATACCATTTTTAATTGAAAGAACAACTGACAGACAAACTAGGGTGATTTAGATTTGGATATCTGGCCGATATTTTTTCAAAAATGAATGAAGTGAGCCTGTTGCTTTAAGGAAACTAGGTGACTGCATTTATTGCCAAGGACAAAATTTAAGCTTTCAAACCAAAATTAGAATTTTGGACTACTAGTTTCCACCTCTGTGAACTTGACCAACTTTTCTGATGTGACTTGTGGTGACATTAACAAATGTGGGTTTTTTGATGTCGTATAATGAAATGTGTTTGCATAACTGAGTTAATATTTTCAAAATGATCAATGCATGATGTTATAATATCACGTATGAATAAAAGATCAATTCAAAGTTCAAGATAGACCAATTGCTATAGACTGAATGTTTGTGTCCCCAAAATTGACATGTTGAAACCTAATCCCCAGTGTGACATTAGCAGAAATTGAAGGTTTGAATGGGAATATGTAAAGAGAGAAGAGAACAATGAATAGAACCCTGGGGAATGTCCCTGTTTAAAGGAAACACAAATGAAAATATACAAGCAAAAGAAGACTGGAAGAGACAGCCAAAGGTTTATGAGAAAAAACAACAGAGCCTTAACTTAGAAATAAGGGAATGTTCAGCTGTGTTGTCCTGACACAGTAGGATTGATTAAATAAAGAGTGGGGAGCAGCTCAGTAGAAGGTCATTAATGACATAGCCAGAAACAGTTTGGGCAGGGTTGTGAAAGTCAAAGCTAGATGACTAGAAGTTTCAGAGAAAATGGAAGGCTAGAAACTGGAAACATTGAATCTGTCCTAACATTTCCAGAAGTTTGAAATTAAGGACACAAGTCAAACATTCCACCTAGTTGTGCTTACAAGTGGGTATTGTTGCTGTTGTTTAGTTTTGGTTTTGCTACTGGAAAAAAAACTGATAAGCTATGCACAGGAAGCTACAGAGTCTGTATCAGTCTGCTAGGGCTACTGTAACGGACTACCACAGAATAGGGCTTAAACAACATTAATATATTTGCTCACCGCTGTGGAGGCTGGAAGTCCAAGATCAAGGTGCTGGCAGGCGGGGTTGGTTCCTGGTGACATCTCCCTCCTTGCCTCGCTGACAGATGGCTGCCTCCTTGCCACGTTCTCACATGGCCTTTCTTCTGTTCTTAGACATCGCTGGTGTCTCCTCCTCTTATAAGGACACTAGTCTTACCAGATTAAGGCTTCACCCATATGACCTCATTTAACCTTAATTACCTCCTTAAAGGCCCTATTTTCAAATAAAGCCACATTGGGGATGAAAATTCCAGCATATGAATTTGGGGAGGGGAGGAGACACAGTTAGTCTATAAAAAGCACAGAGAAGGGCACCTAATATTAAGTGAAGTGTCAGAGATTTAGTGATCTGATATCCAAAGGCTGAAAAGTGCAGATGAAAAAAAGATGATATTGTAGGTTAGGACAGAGTAAAAAGGTCAGGAGGCATGAGAGCAAACGGCCTGTCGAGGGAATTTCAGGTAGTGTATATTCAGTACATAACAGGTGAGACAGAGAATACCAGTGGGGTCATCATGAAAGAGATCTTTAAAAAATGTGGAAACGACTTTTATATCAAAAAAGGCTACAGTGGCAGTGTTACAGAAATAATAATTAGTAATAATACATTGCTTTGCCTTTATTTAGTAATAATTTTTTCTAAGGCTTTTACTATGAAAAAAGAATCCTACGATGAAAAATGAATCCGATAACTCATTTGATTTGCCCAGGATTAGAAGTAGAAACCTGCTCTCTGGGTTTCTAGTTTACTCTTCTGATAGACCTTGCTTTCTCAGAGAATCCAACAATTGTATCTGAGTGGCCAATAAAAGAGAATACAACTTAACTCTGCCACTTCATTTCATCAATTCTCTTCAAATTACATTCAGTAAAGAAGGTGTGTCTGTGGGAAAGGACACACAAAATCAAAGGGTGGTTCCTGCAGAGATATTGGCTTGTGCTCCGGACTTCAACTGAGGGGGCAGATTTTACATGTATCCTTGAGGTATTGAGAGCTTCTGATTGTCTACAATTAAAATGGGCTCATACACTCAAATAACAGGACAAAATTTGCAATCAGGAAGAGGCAGGCACAGAGAGTCAAAGCACAAGGAGAACTTGCTGTGTCTTCGCTGGCTCTGAAGCAAGAGCGGGTAATATACAAAGGAATGTGGGTGGTCTTTGGGAGATAAGACAGGGCCCCAGCTGACAGCTAGCAAGGAAATGAGGGCCTGCAAGGAACTGAAGTCAGCCCACCATCTGAAGGAGCTTGAAAGTAGATTCTTCCTCAGAGCTCTACATGAGCAAGCCTGGCTGACGTCTTGATTTTGTCTTTGTGAGACGCTAAAAAGCAAGACCAGAATAGCCATACCAAACTTCTGACCTAGAGAAGTGGGAGACAATAGATTTGAGTTTTTTAGCTTACTACATTAGAGGTAATTTGTGACATGGCTATAGAAAACGAATACAGTTATAAACATTCTGCCCCCCAATTAGGGAAAACGGAATCAGTCTTGCTTGGAAGTCTTGGGAAGGCTCCATTAGGTTTCAAGGCCCGGGAATATCCTCAGTGGCTTTCCTCCCTGCCTTCTGAGATCTTAGCTGTGAGTCATCCTTCCTTTATCATGAAAGATAGATGCTATTTGCAGCTGAGTAGTAACCCTGCTTCCTGCCAGGAGAATTTGGGGATGCTGAGAGTCTCCTTTTATTTCATGCTCTTTCTGTCCCTTACAGTCTCAGTTGGCAGCACCCCTGCTGATAAAATATTCCCAAGTATCTTGTGGCTTTATGTGGCTTTCCACATAAAGGCTCATCCACAGATGTTTTTCCTGAGATAATTCTTTTCTATTTTTGGCTTCAGCTGAGATTGCTGAAGCACACTGCCAGTAAAGCTTCTTAGAGGTCTTCTGGCTTGATTGAGATCTATGAAGCACACCTTTAACCTCGGGTGATTGAACACCCTGAACTTTTGATCTTTTCAGGGTTGCAGCAAAAGGTTGTATAGCCACACCTACAGTTTTTACTCTGTACACACTTCCAGGAGTAACCTCTTAATTTTAGCATCTTTTGCCATCTCTATAGGCTTAGAATGTCCTAAATCAGCATGTCCTGGTTCCTTTTTGCTTAACCATCTCAATTCAATATCCAAGTTTATTATTTACGAGTTCTGCTTTCTATATAACTGCAGGAAACAATTTTCCTAAACTTCCCACTACTATATAACAAGGATCTCTTTTCCTCCAGTTTCCAGTAACGCGTTCCTCATTCTCTGCTGAGCGCTCACCAGCAGCGTTTTTAGTGTCCATATTTCTATGAACAGTCTTTTCAAGCAGTCTAGGCTTTTTCTATCATGCCCCTCGCAATTCTAACAGCCTCAGTTCACTGCCTGCTTTCAAAATCCCTTCCACACTTTTGGGCATTTGTTATGGTGGCACCCTTGGTACCAAAATCTGTATTAGTTTTCTATTGCTCCAAAATAAATGATCACAAACTTAGGAGCTTAAAACAACATACACTTATTACCTCACAATTTCTGTACATGAGAAGTCGAGGCAGCCTCAAGTTTGTTCCAGGAATTCAAGGCTAAACTCAAGATGTCGAGTGGCTGTGTTTTCATCTGGAATTCAAAGTTCTCCTCCAGCCTCCTTGTTATTGGCAGAATGCAGTTCCTTGCACTTACAGGACTAAGATCCCCATTTCTTTGTTGGCAGTTGGCCAGGAGTCACTCTCAGCTTCTTGCAGCCACTCTCTAAATCCTTGAACATGGCCCTGTCCATCTCCAAAGGCAACAATGGTGTATTAAACCCTTTTCTACTTCAATCTTTTTGTATCAAAAAAAAAAAGGTTCTACCTTAAAATAATCACCTATGGTTGGGTTTAGTTCTACTGTGAGGCTTCAACTGTGATGTTTCATTTTTATTTAGTGTATAATTTGTGGACTTTAGTTCTAATGTAACCTCCCCACATGAACTTTTCAATAATCATTTCTGCCTTGGCCTGAGCACATACCTTGATTAAAATATGTTCTTCTCTCCAACCTCTTACTCTTGTTATCAAATAACCAGCACCCTGTTCCTCTTGAATTTCAGGAACTGTGTGAGAATTTCCTTTATGTAACCTGTGTACCTATCTGAAAGTCTTGCTTTTATCTTATCAAGTACAGATTATAGACTGTATGCCAGGTACTTACTTATGTAACATTTCTAAATTATTCTGGAAGCAAATAATGAATGTATACAAACAAATACAAGTAAAAAATAAAATATTCTTTATTCACTTTAATTGGAAGTTAGCCAAATTAAACTACCATGTATTATAGTACTTGTTAACATTACAAAGGTTATGTTAAATAAGAAATATTTCTCAATATCTTGAGAAGATATTGCTGATGTCAGTTATTTAGTGTGAAGTTATTTTTGAAAAATGTTCACGTTGATGTATCTTTTAACACACACCAGTTAATTCTTTAATAATTAACTAAAACTAAGCAAAGACTGATACTGAGCAAAAATTCTACTTCACTTTCCTGTTTGAGGGGATTTCAACCACCAATGACTAAAGAAGATAAAATTAAGTTGCTTTTAACATTTTTAGAGTAAAATAATTTAGAGATAGAATGACAAATTGATTAAAATAAGAACATCTCTATAGAACTAGAAAAGAGCATATTGTCTTTTGTTATGTATTAATTTATATAAGTGACATTCCATTCGAAGTCAAACAAATTATCAGTCTCTGTTCAACTATGATATTCACGTTTTCTGCGCCTTAACTCCCCAAAGTCCTACTGAGTAAAAACATAATTTTTTATAAATACAAACCCTAACACTGAGAAAAATGTCAGTGCAGATGGACATACTTTAAAAAATTGTTTTGACTGTATTCCTGTTAGGTGGCACACTGAATTTAGGGGAAGCTGTTTAAATCAGAATTTCTTAGTTTCTTAATCTGGAGTCCTAGGACATAGAAGGGTATCATTCCTTTAAAATTAACACAGACTTTGTGTATGTGTACATTTTTTTTCTTCTGGTGGAGAGTTTATGTCATTTGTCAAATTCTTAAGGATTTCTATTTGTCATACTTAAAGAAACAGGACCATCCCATCAACAGGTAGAGTCTTTCCCCCCTCTTGAATCAGTCCTTGTGAATTTCTTTGACCTAGAAAATTTGGCACAAGGGATGCTGGGTGAGTTCCAGAGCAAGGCCTCAGAGGCTTTCCAGATTCTGCCTTAGCTCTCACTGTACTCCAAGGCCACCTTGCTATGAAGAAGCCTGGCGAGAAAGCCACCTCATTCTCTGCAGCCAAAGAATGATGACCGAAACATGGGAGTGAAATCAGCTGAATGCACCTAAATGAGGGAGCCCAGGGGACACCAGCAGAGGAACCACTCAGCTGATCCAGAGAATTGTGAGAAATAATAAATTAGTGTGGTTGTAAGCCACTTCTTAGGTTAGGGTATGTGATGTAGCAACAGATAACTGTTAGGTCAAAATCTAACACTCCACAAAAAACTGGTTTAGAGACAAAAAGCGAGTTCACCTTGAAATACTTTTCCCTTTACTACAGAGACTTTTGGACAAATGTGTTAAAAAAGGAGACTATTTATCAACATTTGATGATATCTCTCTTCTGCTCTCGAAGTCAAAAGGACTTAACATTGAGTTTCAGAAAAATGTATTATTTTACAATATTTTGTAATAAAAATATATTTAATGGGAAATGGAAACCACCCTACTGCCCATATTGGAAACAAATAATGGAGTAGATTATGGTCAGAAATCAGCAAGGGCCTTCTTTTTTCCTTCTTTCCTTCCTTCCTTCCTTCCTTTGCAAAATATATATAGATATATTTTAAAAATAAATTTTATTAAGTAAAAATTATATATAGATTTTGTTTCCTTTGAAGAAGTCAAAGTTTCCAGGATTATTTTATCAATACAAGAGTTCACAGGCCTAAATTCATATTCAGCTTCTCAGGGTTAGGTAGCCACTTTTGCAGGTAATATTTGCTCTGCCCTATTATTCCCTGATTTCTCTTTTTTCTTGATTTTTCCTCCTTGGCACAGAGAAGTAAGAAATTCTGTGGGGGTAAAATTGATCTATGCCAATGTAGGAAATAGAGCCCCAATCTAGGAAATCTTGTTCTCTAGATTGAGAAGCAAAAGGGTTACCTGCCTCAGCAGACTGCAAACCAGGATACACGTATTACGTTGACGGACAATTGCTTTCTTTAAGGGGCCTAGTAAGCTTACCTTGTTATTTTTCTTCAGCCCAAACTCTTACAACACTGTCAGTGGAATTTCTTGACCTTCTTTATGCAAACATATAGAATCTCCAATTTGAACTTTTAAAAGCTCTCTTAGGGAAGAATTCTCCCTCTGAGAAATTGATCACTTTACATTCACTGTGTCTTGACTCAAAAATAATTATATATTTAGATCATTTATTCTATACCTTCTTTGACCTGTTTATTCCCTGTCTGAATGAGTGCATAGAATATGAATTTAAATGTGGTCTAACTTAAATAGAAGGTGATCTCAATTCACTTGTCACTGATGGTTTACAGATAAATGGTGTTGCTCTTCAATCCATGATTTATTCAGTTGTCACGTGACATTAAAATGCTTAGCTTTCCTCATGCATTTTCATTAAAATAAAATTTTAAAAAATCTTTCAGTTATCAACTCACCACCTGTTTTTATATTAGATTTTCATTGTTAATGTCTTTATTGATTTATTATCAGTGTAACAGAAATATCATAATTTTAAGACAAATTCAAGTAAAATTTCCTCCCTAAGGTTCAGAATGTTAAAATAAATAAAATAGAACTACTTGGTGAATATTAAGTTGAAGGGAAATAATCTGATGCCAATAAAATGAAAGAAATTATTGACTTTCTCATGTCAATTTTTTTCCTAGGATTTAAAAAGAATCTTGATATTTTATTATAAACTTCTAGTCTTCTATCATTTTTCTTAATAGGTGATGTCCTTCCTAGCTTTATTGAACTTCTTCCCCAGTATGCACTGCACAATGGGCCATTTCAATAATGACATGCATGTACCAAAATAATGCGTTTCCTTAGCCTTCTGCTATTTTTCTTTGACAATCCCCAGCCCTGGTTTGCCCCTCCTTGTCTGCTTTCTTCATTCTTGCTCCAAGGATGCTGAGCAGTCCTAGAGAAAGTCACAAAGCTATTCAGATATTGCTAAGTGTCTTCACAATGAACTGTCTCTACTTCTTACAATAGAACCCTGATTTTTTTTCAGGGCAGCAATGTGTCTAGCTCATACAATCTATTTCCCAGCCTACTTTCTGTAGTTCTGGTAAATTAGATGTGTGCTGAGAATTACTGGGAAAGTTTTACTTTCCTGATAAAGGTGCCACCCATTTCTTATTCCCTAATTCTTCCCTCATCTTCTTCCTGGCCCCAATGGATATGAGAAGCTGGAGGTAGAATGTCATCTTGAGACTATGTAGGGTCACCAACTGTCCTGGTTTACCAGGGACTAAGGAGGTTTCTCAGTGTGTTACTTTCAGTTTTAAAACTAGGACAGGTTGGTCATCCTACCATGAGCTGACAATGAAGTGAAAGATACTTAGGATGGCAGAGAGAAAGATGAAGGGGGCTTCCTGAGTTCTGTTGAGCTACTATATAAGCCATGCCATCAGGCTTTTTATTACACAAGAGAAACAAGCCCTTATGTATTAAGCCATTGGGTGTGGGTTCTGTTACACTTGCTCAGACACAATCTCTAACCGCACTCACTACCTTGATACAATCTGGTCCGTTTGAAGTGGATCATAGTTCATTTGAATGGTGTAACCTGCAGTTGTGCAGTGAACAGCCTATGCAGCTGTATCTGGTGACCCTTACCCAAACTATACTTCCCTAAAGCCATGAACCTCCTAATGTTTCAACCACGATTTGACCTTACAGACAATCCTCTTTTTCAGATACACTCCTTCTCAAAATATCTCCAAACCATTTCCCTTTCTTTCTTCCACGTGAACTCTTAGAAAAAAGGATTACTTCTCCTTCTCAAAGTGTACCTCTCCCAGGATAAAGTTGGTCATTTCTCTTCCCACCTCCTCTGGGCTCTCAGTTCACCTGATTTGATTGAAAAATATTCAGTTTTATTATCCTTTTTTGATTATAACAACCAATTTGATGAGATTCTCACATAAAGGTATGATCCTTGGGTAAACCAGTTTGTCCCCATGTTAGATATTCTAGTATTAAAAGTAAAATTTTGATTTTTAATGAGTTTGTTCACCCAAAATTTAGATCTATCTTTTATCTGCATAAGTTTCTTAATTATGTGTTCTTAGCAAAATATAGAAAGCCCTAAGAAAAAAGAAACAGAAATGAAACAAAACCTTTTTATTACTTAAGGCTAATGCTAAACCAAAATGTTTTATTCTTTTTAAATTTTGAAGTAGTCAATCTCTAGGTATTCAGAAATTAAATCAACATTATTGAGATTATGTGCTTCTGATTTAGATTACCCCCTGACACACCATCCCAGTTATATATAAAACTATGTTGGCAAATTGAGAGGGCAGCTTCTGATTCTCATTTATTTTAAGGCACTTTGCTAGAACCAGATGTTTTTTGTTTGAAAATATCATATGGCTGTCTGACAGGCTAGAATCAGAGATGTTCTTGTTGAGTAAAGGTTTCTAATATGATAAGAAATACGCAGTGGGGAGAAAAGAAACTTGGAAATAAATATAAATTCTCATTCAGTCTATAAAATTTTAAAAAGTTCACTTCTGTCTCATTTCTCTAGTTCTCAAATGGATAGAAAACTAGGATGGTATAAATAATGTTTCAGTTCTTCAGAACTACTTCAATTGCCCAAAAGACTAGATGAAGAGAGAGACAGAGAAATAACGTAATAATTGCAGAACACTAGGATATTTCTTATTTCCATCAGGTAGTGTTTTAGTTATTTATTACTATATAACAAATGACTCCACAACTTAGAGGCTTAAAATAGCAATCATTTTGATATCTCTTATGGTTCTGTGGTTCGACTGGGCTCAGCTGGACAATGCTGCCAGTGGGCTCACCTGGGGTTCTTCGTGAGGTTGCATTTAATGGTAGCTGGGGCTGGAGTCATCAGGAGGCCCAACTAAGATGCTGGGCTGGCTGGACCTCTCCACATCTCCATCTGACCTCAAGTCCTCTCCATGTGGTCTTCTTGTGTGGTCTCTCCACATGGTCTCTTCAGCAGGGTAGCCAGACTTCTTCAATAGTGATTCCCAAAGTTGAGCATTCCAAGACAGGACACAGAAGCTGCCCGTCCTTTTCAGATCTAGGTCTGGAGTGAATATAACATCACTTCTGCCACATTCCATTGGTTAATGCAAGTCACAGGTCAGACCAGGTACAGTGGTGAGACAACTGCTTAAGCGTGTAAATTTCATCAGGTATGGTTCCTTGGGGGTGTCTCTGTCCTACATACTCTGGACTGGTAGCATTAACAGTTGGAAGAAAGGCATAAAAACATTGCTTCCTTTTTCAGGAGCATGGGGATCTATACATGTGCCTTTCGGAAAATAATTTGGGATGGTATTTTCAGTATGGTTCTAGAATAGCGATCATCTCTGATAGGGTGCTTGCTGTGTTTCATGGTTAAAAGACTTGGCAGATGGCGGACCTCAAACAATTCAGTTCCAGACTTGGGATTTTAGTCACATTTTTCAGTCAGAAGAATTCTTAAAAACAGAGAGGGCTTACTCAAAATTAAATGAACGTGTAAGGGATGAGCTAAAGGAATGATCACATTTTAGGGTAACTGAAGAGTGCTAATAAGAAATATAGTCACCCAGATAAAACTGACTTTTAAGGAAATTATCAATTACCTTTCGGAGGTCATTTGACATCTAGCCTAATAAAACAAACGAGCTTTCTGAGAAGTTAACTGCCCTGCCATGGGCCTCTTGGCGCTGCACTGCTATATTGTACAACTGTCTCTGCCTGCACCATCACCATTAATATAAACGAGTTCCCTGGTAACGTGTGTGGGATAGGAAGCGTGGGATTCCCAGGAGCCTCTGTGACCTTCGAAAAATGCCTTCCAAGATGAGTTACTCCCACAGACACTTCGTTCAGCTTATTTTTATGCTTTCTAGTATATAATACTTATCTTCCAAATTAATACAAACCTATCTCTCAGAGGTTGCTAATACCACGGCATGTTGGCCTAGTGAGTAACAGACCTGGAAAAAGACAAAATAAGGAATGCTTCTAGAAGAGCAGAGGACAATAATATCTCTCATTTATCTGGGAACCTATCAAGTTAATAACTATGTACAGCAAATCGAGATTAATTATATTAATATTTCACTGTAATTTGGTCAAAGAATGCATAGTGGACATAATAAAGTTATGCAAGTCTACTTTGATCAATGACATCTAGCATTAGTTTCAAGTTACTATAATTATATCTAATTATTGCTATTTTTACATATAACCATGTGACATAGGAGTCAGGAAGGTAATATTGCTAAATCAGTTTCGATTGTCCTCCTATGTTTAAAATGAGGTTCAGCGACTACTTCATGAACGACTTTTATTAGGATGAAAGATTTGATAAAAGGATGATGGCGGCTCTGTGGTTGGGTATGGGCTCATAGAAGAAAAAGTAGGAAAACGCAAGTATAAGAATCCATTGGAGGGACACATTTTAGAGGATCCTAATTTGCTTCTTTAAATTCCTCGCTGTATTTGAGAGGTGGACCAGAAGATGAATTCCGGATTCATTCTGTCATGTGTACCGTAGGTGTAATTTTGGAGTCTATGGAGAGTTTTTGTTCTAAAAGATTGTAGATAAGGTGGGGAGCCTTGTAAGCAGCTACTAAGTAACCACAGCTAGTGTGTCTGAATTCCCCTTGGCTGGTAATTCTGCAAAATAGATCTTATTTTGGAGTTTGTTTAATTCTTTGAAAGAAAGGCCTATACCTTACACATTTTGTAAGTAAAAAACTCTTTTTAGGCTTGTCTTCAAGAACAGGAACAAATACAGCTGGCAACAGTAATTTTAACATGTAAGGCTTAAATAAGCATTCTTTTAAAAAGGGTATTTAAGAGGGCAGCCACAGCTGGATGTTCCTATCATTATGCTTACTTTGTCAATCAAAGGCTTTCTATAGTCTAGGACCACATCAAGTCCAATTAACATAACTAACATAACTTGTGCATGTTTGTGTAAACCAAGCACTGTTACTATTAGTAGTATTAAAATAATCTGGAATAGGTTTAGTAGACCTTCCTTCATATTTATTTCCAGCTTCTACCATGGTCATGTTTCATAGTGTGTGAGACACATTAGCAATGAACAGAGTTCTTTAAATTTGCAGGGAAATCTGAAAGACTGCCAGCAATAACTCTTTTCCAGACTCTTTCCAGATGCAAAGTAACTAACCCCTTCCTCTCAAGGATAGTGTGCAGGATACTAGCTGAAAAAACAAAATTCAGCTTGATATGAGAGGCTAGGTATAGCCAACTCCTGGTCTTGGTAGTAGTCAGTGAAACTTTCAAGCTTGCTGATCCTACCAGGTCCTTGGTGTGCTAGTCAGGTGTGACCTGGCCTGCTGCTGCTGCCTTTGACACGCATGAACTCACCAGGCTGCCACTTCTGAGAATCAGTGGCAAACGCGGAAAGTTAAAGGTAAGGTATATCTGAAATACATGAAACAGAGGCTGAGTCACCCTGTAATAGAGCACATATCAAGTAGGCTGAATGATTTTACAATGAACAGCGTTCTTTAAATTTGTGACATAATCTGAAAGACTGCCAGTGATAACTACTTAAAGAATTACTTTGTCACAAACTACTATGTAAAAAATAGATAAGTAACAAGGATATACTGTACAGCACAGGGAAATATAGCCATTGTTCTGTAATAACTTTAAATGAAGTATAATCTATAAAAATATTGAATGTTGTACACTTAAACTAATATAATATTGTAAATCAACTCTACTTCAATTAAAAGAGATGAATTACTCTGTAAATAAACCTGAGTGACCTACACTAGTTAAACTAGAGGACTAAAATGAGTCCTCTAAATTTTCACAGCATTTCATTGAGAATCACTGAAACTCCAAAATCAAAGTGTTCGTCTTCTGCAGATTTTTAAAGTATCGTAATTACTGAAAACAAAGGCTTCAAAGAGAAGATACTGAAATTTATCTCTACCAATCAAAGACGGAATTAAATGTATCACTTGATGAGAGTACAAATATTATAAAAGACCCCATTTTCAAATTTATAATTGGGCTTTGGATTATCTCACCTTGTGGGGAGAATCTTGATGGAGCTGCTGTTTTTAATTGGATAAAATGATATTTTGTATCCAAATGGGTTAAAAATCAGAAGACATATAATTTTGCAGTATCTAAATTTAATTGAAACCATCAACATCAACATACATAAAGAAAATTTATATGAGGCGCTTTGTTTTGTAAAAATTTTTGTTGAAAGATGTTACTCTGTTTTAAAAAACACACACCTCAAAAAAGATTTGAGCTGAAAAAATTGTACATTTGAGCTGAAAAACAGAAATTAGAATGTATTTTATAAGAATATATTTTCTTTATCAGAGTTTGCTTTGAACTTACTACGTACCTCAGTACTTACAGGAAAATTTTTCAATTAGAATTATTATGGTCCACCGAGAAGCATTAGTTGAAGGCGTCAATAATTTCAAATTTACGCAACCGTGAAGAAGATTTCAGGCAATTTTATGAACAAATTAAAAATAAGGAAAATCATATTTAAGAAAATGCATTCTTTAGAAAAATACCAGTACTTGATGGTGGAGAAAATATGCTAAGAAATTGAGTAAAGTATGTGAAAATGCACTGAGAGTAAATACGTAAATACTCTGCCTATGTCATTTTTAGCATTCAGGTAATTGGTAAAAAGATGTTTTGTAAAATTTGGTATGTAAATATATATTTATGTTTTAATATATATTTTATTGTTATTTTTTGAAAAATAATGTTTAAATAGAATATCTCTGTCAAATACAATAGAACCAAGTTTTCAGTCAATAAATAAGTATATCTAAGAATTATACAATTTTAATTGTTTTTATTGTCTCCTTTTTGTTCTCAAAAATGCCCTGGTTTGGTCAATAAATAGGCCCACTAAGCCAGACTTTTTTTTTTTTTTTTAAAAACAGTGGAGATTTCAGACTTTTGGTGAGAGAGACAGTAATTTGGCTGAGAGGAGTTGGAAAGAGCTTACAAAATATCATTGCTTCATATCAAAAACTGGTGAGATAAATGGATATTCTGAAAAGAAAGAATGGCTATAGCAGTCCCAAGTTTCTTTTGCCATCTGTGTCCATCCATCTTTATAACCTAGCACTATGCCCAGCATAATACCATACCTGTAGTAAGCCTCTAAGTAAGTGAGTGTGACAAAAAGGAACAGACATGCTTTACATGCAAGGAAACTTGCTACATACCTACAGGGGTGTGAAGGGCACAGTCCCTGCTTTTCAGAAGTTCTTCTATTAGGGAAAGCAAAAAGCCATAAAAATGAAACGTGAAATAAACTTTAAAGTGAAAAAAATTCTAAATGGGTCTGAAGATTAATTACAGCTTAGTTATTGCTGAAGTTATTTAGAACAGCTTTCCATGATGGTTAGTTACCTTAAAAAAAATAGGCTCACTAAATCAAGTTTCTGTAACTTCTCTCCGTATTGGGCAGAAATTATTTTAATTATTGTATTAGCAAATAGTTTAATGGAAATGATTAAACGATGTACATATCTCTTATTTAAAATTTTCTCTAAGCATATAATTTTACAACCATGAAATTGAAGGAGTCAACTTTTCCAATGACAATAATGTATGGCAAACAAGTTAAGTGGTAATTAAAATTGCTTAAGCAAACTAAAATCAAAATTGTATCTTTTTAAAAATCAATTTTCATCACTCTAATTCTTGAGGATTTATACTCTTCTGCCTTTTTTGCTTGTGTTTTGGAAAAGAACCTCAGAATTTGCAACAAATGTGTTAAAGTTAAAGATTGAGATCAACAAACCTCAAATGCCATGGAGAGCCAGGGAATAAACAGAATGGAAGAGTAAGCACAAGCACAATCCATTTTTCCAGTTAAGAGTGAGAACTAAACTTTGGAATTCCTAAAAACAGATGGGAGACTGGCTCAACATTTAAGAAATAAGCACATTTAAATTAATGGAGAATGGGAGGAAAGCTCATGGTTTTAGCATAAATAATAACATAATAAAGATACATTTCCTACTCCATCAGTTGACAGTACTTTCCCAGCAGAAATTTGGAATCTAATCCAGGTCCACGTGAATGCAAACAACTGGCTTGTCTAGTTCAAAAGTAACTGCCCTGTGGTCAGGTCCTCTAGGGCAGTTCATGTTATTCTGCATTCTGACCTCGACCATGGTCTTTTTCTCATATAGTGGCCTCTGTGGGTAATCAATCGGTCCAGAAGGGCAGGGGCCTGAGACCCAATCATGATTGCTTTCAACCTCCATCTGGCCATGTCCTTCACATGAGGCAGGTGGGAACATCGCCCCACACCCCTACGATTTTTAGTTTTACAACCTTCTACCCGGTCTTTACTTGCTTCTCTTAGCCCCAGACTGAGAAAGTTAAAGCATCATTTTGTACAAACTGGAATTTAATAGATTGAAAGGGGACCCGGATGACAGGAATACAACGGGCCTGGAGTGGCTTTTGGGGACAAGAGGGTTAAGGGAGTGGCAAGGGGCAACTCTCCCAGCTCAACTGCCCCTCCTAGCATCGGACACGGCCCCCAAAGCCAGCGGAGTCCCTCAGCCTGGAAGACAAAGGAAGGCTCAGGGCCGACTGGTGAAGGGGGGGGCAGCGACTCGCGTGAGCTCGGGGACGCGAGAACGCAGCCCCCGCCCCCTTCTCCGCCCCGTCCCCGAGAAAGGCGGAGCCCCGAGGCCGCCCCCAGAAAGGTCTCCCCGCGGCGCAGGCAGCGGGTCCCAGGCGGCTGCACACGCCCAGGCACGGTTGGCGACTGGACGGCGCGGTGGGGGAGGGGCGAGGCAAGGGGGCGGAGCCGGCGGCCGAAGAAAGGCCTGGCGGCCGGGAGGGGCGGGGCTTGTGCCGAAGGGGCGGGGCTGCTGGGCGGGGCGGAGCCGGCCGGTCCGGGGCTGCCTGAGACAGTCACTGCCCTGACGACGACGGCGGCGGCGGCTGGCCATTGGGGGCTGGGAGGAGCACAGCCAAGGCTGCTGGGGCAGCTGGAACTGGCAGTTGCCGGGGGCCAAGAGGAGGATCAGGAACCCGGAGCGTGCTCCGGGCCGGGTGGAGGAAGCGGCTGCAGTTGGAGTCTGGGGAGCGCTGGCGGCGGCGGCGGCTTCTCAGCGAAGCAAGTGTCTGAAGCTGAGAGTCCTCGGCGGCGGCGGCGGCGGTGGCGGCGGCCGGGACCGAGGTAACCGAGGGGCGGCGGCGGCGGCGGTGGAAGCGAGGCCCCACGCTCAGGTCGGATTCTTGGGGGCATGTGCCTGGGGCTACGACCTGACCCACCCAGCCACCCTGTCCAGCCTCCGGCCCCAGACCCGACTTCTCCCGTCGTTCCGTCGCGGGCCGGGCGGGGGCGGGAGCGGCGCCCGGGGTAGGGGCGCGGAGCTGGACGCCGACCGGAGGCGACCCCTCCTCAAGGATTGGCAAGGACGTCGGGCACCCCCTCCCCCTTCAAAAGACACACCCCGATCTCGGGGCGGGGCGGGGTGTCGAGGCGTTCCCAGCCTTCTGGAAGGAAGACCTCGGTGTGCAGGCAGCACCTCCGTCCGTGGCCTCTCCAAGGTGGCCCCCCTGTGGCTCCTTGGGGCTGTTGAAACCAAAGGTGGTTCCTGTCGCTGGGAATCCCGGAGTTCCTTTTGTCTATCAGCTGAAACTAGAGGCCGGAACTGTAGGCGAACACCCACCAGTCCTGAAGCCTTCTGCTCCTTATCCCTTTCCTGCCTGGAGGGCATGCAGCCTTTTCTCCGGCCACAGTAGTAGATTTCATTCCTAACCCCCCTCCGAAACGTTCCCCCCTTCGGCTCAGAGGAAGGAAGGATTCCCATAGTACGTGTGTTTGGATTTATCTTTCATGTAAGCTCACCCGCCTTTTTTTCTTTCCAATCCATTCCCATCTAGCCACAACCCTGATAATCATCCCCTAGGTTTTTTGCAAACTATCAACAAAGAAGTGTGGCTAGTCGCGTAAACAGAGTCCTTGACTGGCTGGGCTGTGCAAGTTAATGGAGCTTCCTGAACTGGCGCTGTTCTACCAAGCTGGTTGGAAAGACCTTTTTGGCTAGAGTTAAGGATGTTACTGCATGTGCCTAAAGTCTTTTTTTTTTTCTCTCCTTTCTACAGTGAGGTTTTAAAAATCCAGGGTAACTTGATTAAAGTGTAGCTGTTTGGGAAGCCTAACTATAGAGGCAGAAAAATACAGAAAGGAAAATGTAGTTATGATTTTGGGGTAGTTGTCCAACTTTTTGAAACTGCCAAAGATGAAGTGAATGGATTTTTGAGATTACTGTAACTGGTAAATTGTATTCTTTGATAAGTAAGCTTTTAGCATGTGATATTTCGCACTGAGATATTTTTGTTTTATTTTAGTTACTGGTGGGAATTATTGATTACCTGGACATCTTAAACCGAGAAGCGTGTGAACAGGTTCATTAAGAATCTATCTTGAAAAATGCAT
The DNA here is from genome assembly GCF_039906515.1 of Pseudorca crassidens. NCBI lineage: Eukaryota > Metazoa > Chordata > Mammalia > Artiodactyla > Delphinidae > Pseudorca > Pseudorca crassidens. Next base: position 17,133,414 of record NC_090299.1, read on the forward strand.
TTTATGAATACTTTGAATTAAGGAGGTGTTAACAGTGGTTTGCCATTTTTGCCACATAAGAGACAGTAATCTGAAACAGTTCCCTCCCTGGCAGTTGCCCATATACTTAAAACTGGCAGGGTCTAGTACTTTGAGTGACTATACTTCAACAAGGAGTAGAGCACTAACAATCTACTGTATAAATGTAATCTCTTTGGTAGCATTTACTATAATGGACACCTTTTCTGCATCTAATTTTCAGATACAGACTTAACGCTTGCGATCTGGAAAAGCATTTTGTACAAATTGAAAGATTGGGCTTTCTCTTCAGTTTTCCAGATGTATTGTCTCATCTGCATACTTGAAACATCCACAATCACATAAACTCCAGATGTAACCATGGAGTTTTGTGACCCATCAAGATATAGGAAAAGTGTTGGCCAAGGTTTGGAACCAGGCAGTTTTCCATCAGTTCAACAATTCATATAAACTAATATATTCTCTGCTGATGATCAGGAATAAAGAGCCAGATTAAGTCATGCACATTCTGTTGGCAGATGGACTATGTGGCTGTTGAATTTTACTGTAACTGGTTACTCTTGTCATTCAAAGTCAACTTAATATGCAAGTTACGTCCTAATGGATGTAAAGACCTGTGTTGATGTACCCAGATTCTAGCAAATGTTGACGCTAAGAAACCTATTATGACTAATCCTTGGGAAGAGAAAGTCTGCAAAATGGCTCAAACGAGTTTACTGCAGGGGAAGCAGTTTTACTGTAGGGAGTGGGTTTTCCACAAGCTTCAGCATTGCCTCCAGGAGAAAACTAACTGCTGCAACAGTGCTGTCAACACACCACCCCTTGTAGTGAATTCTGGGAATAATGCTAGTGTTGTCTCTGGAAAAGGAGCTGCCTGGGGTGTGTTATTGGTAGGAGGGCCTGGCAGTGGCAAGACAGCCTTATGCACTGAGCTCTTGTGGCCAAGTTCACCTACAAGCTTGCAGAGAGGTTTACATCGCCAGGCTTTGGCCTTTCATTTCTGCAAAGCCCAGGACTCTGATACTTTGTGTGTTGGAGGGTTTATTAGAGGTCTGGTTGCCCAGATCTGCCGCAGTGGACTTCTCCAAGGATATGAGGACAAGCTAAGGGATCCAGCAGTTCAAAGCCTCCTACAGCCCGGGGAATGTGAGAGAAACCCAGCTGAAGCATTTAAAAGGTAACAATAAGTATGTCATGGTGTTCTGGTTTCTGTGCAAAAATTAAAGTTTTTTTTAGTTTTTTTGTGTTTGTTTCTTAACTTTGCCAGTGCTTTTACTACCGCTGTATATTTGGGGATAATCTGTGGTTATGAATACACCTGTTTACTTTGTTGAAGGAAATAAAATGTAAGCTTTGTATTGTAAGGTTATGGATTAAAAGTATATCTTTTACTTGTTTAATAACAGAATGTGAAGCACTGAAGAAACTTAATTTGAGAGGTGTGGTATTCTTGCAGACTTTTTAATGTGTAAGTGCTGTCCAGTAAAACTCAGGGCAAATCTGTTATCTTTTGCTGTGAGCCATCAAAATCAGCGTTAGAATTGTTATATCATTCTTAAATTAATGAGGAAATAGGTTAGGCAATACCTGTATCACAAGTATGAGATGCCAGGTTTGATGGACAGTGTTCAATATGGAATCACTGTGTATGGAATCAATAATGCAGTCTTTAATATTAAACTTAACTTTTAAGAGACTTAAGTCTCTGTACATAAACAGCTCTTTTCCTCTTGACTTACTGCTTTTTCTGGAGATACTATCACTAGTTGAAGAGCTGAGTTTTCATTTCTTATAAGTAATTTCATAAACTGCATTTATTGACACCTTAGAAAATGTTTCAAAGAGCTTATAGTCTAAGTTGAACTTAGTCTAACTAAATTATGTAATTATGCAATTTGTCTTATTGGAATTAGCTATGTAAATTTCTAATACCTTTAAATATTTAAAATCAAGTCTGATAACTATATTTTTGATATATACTGATTCTAAGCAAATCTTTCTCTATAGTATCAGATTTTCTTGAAAAAGATCCTTCTACTCAGATGGATTTTCTGTAATTTTTTTTCTGTAATTTTAGTTACTCATTGAAGGGGAATAACAAGTAAATAGAGCTGTGTGTAAATTGATTTTTATTAATTTTGATTTTCTGATTGACAGAAGGAGCTAATCACTTTATATTCCCAGTCTGTACTTGGTTAGGGAAAACCTAGTCTTTCCACTTGGACCATTTTGGTGCTCTTACTAATCTTCCACTGGATCTTTCAAAAACTTGGGTCACTTTCTTTTTCATTAAAGTAATGAATCATTAAATAAATTAGGTAACTTTGATATTGGAGAAGCTGTTTCTGATAATTCACAGAGCTACATTTCCTTCAAGACTGCGAAGCAGTAAGATAACCATAGTCGAATGCAGACATGAGATCACAATTAAAAGTTGAAAAGAAATATTTTTACATAGTGTATGGCATTAGATGATCTAGGCCTCTGCTTTTGGACAAATAGTTAAGATTTCATTGTGGGTTTTATTAGTGACTGATTGACTTGTTAGATAAGTCCTTTAGAGAGTTTTGATAGGAATGTATTTTTGATAGGAATTTTATTTAGGCAGGGTTAGATGTAATTCAACAAGTAGACAATGGAGCAAAAGGTAATTATTTTCAAAAAGTTGCAATATTTTGAGGGAGACAGAGCTGGAGGTAATTATAACATGATGGGAGATGAAATATAAACAAAGAAAAGTATTTTTTTTTTCATTTTTGACAAAAACAACCTCCCAAACCAGTTTGTGTATTGTTACTTTCTTAACATCTAACACTTGATAATATTGATGGCTTCATATATTCATGTGTGAAACAATTTAGTAGAAATAGAAAATTGATAAAGGTAAATCTTAGTTCTTCACAGGTCCACAAAGTTGGGGAAATTTCAGAGTGATTCAGTAATTAATGCTTTTTATCTGCTTTTCTTCAGTTTTACTTCCTAATTTTTTATCCCTATTTTTTTTCCCCTTAATGATACTAGATACAGTATGTAGTGCGGCAAGCTAACTTCTTACATGAAGTCACGTAGCTAAGTGGTAACTTGTTAATTACCAGTTTTTTGAAATCACATTTTCGTCACGATAATTAAAGACTGAAAGGAACTTTATGTTAATCTTAAACTTCATGTAAATATTGCTACTTCTTTTTCTTCTGACATGGTAGAGTATAGTCTGTTGATTCTGAGATTTAGTTGTCAAATTTCTTCTGACATCCATTCATTCTTACAGCAAATGTTTATTGAGAGCCTTTTGTGTTTTAAGCACAGTTCAGCTGGAGATACTTATTGAGAACTGTCTGTGTGTTACGTGGAATTCAGATGTGGATAAATCAGTGAACCGAACAGACAAAATACCCTGTCTTCATGGAGCTTTAAGTTCTTACGCTAATATTTATCTTTTCTATAAAAAGAAATAATATTGATACTTCGGGTATCAATATATAGATACTTGCTGTAGATGCAGCACGTGAACATTTTAACACAAATGGAATTAGATCATCTGTTGAAGAGAATGATGAATGAAGACACATTAATTTCTTATTTTTGTTCTTTTCCATTTTTCTTCGCTGGTTAAAGTGAAAAGCTATTGTTACTACCTTTAGAATATATATATTTTATCTGTTTCTGTTGGTGGAACTAAGTTGATGACAATTACATTTTTACTTGTTTTGAGAACCAAATGCTGATTTCTTTCATTCTGCCTCCCACTTCAGGCTTTTATTGCAAAACTTTGCCTTTTGTGTTGAATTGTCTTTTCTAGAGTTAATGTCAGAGGTAGAGTTTCCTAGTAGTCCTCTAACTGTAAAATAAATTCCAGTTGTTTTTGACAGAAGGATCAAGGCACCTAAGTTATGGAATGAGGGAGGGGCTAGTGGTTTTAGATCCTGTGATTGGTTTAGAAGCACAACTGAAGATGGTTATTTTTTCAACCAGAAACTTCTTTCTGAACTTTACTATCATGGTCCTTGAACCCCCAAGGGTCTTTTTTGGAGAGTTAGACGGATGTGGAATGGAAGTACAAAGCTTTGTTCCTAGTGGATATCATTCTCTTTTATTTCTGGTTCACAATCTGCAAGGCCAGGTGAGAGTCAATTCTGTGTGTGACGTCAATTTTTCTGAGTCGAGTAAAAAGATTTTGTTCTGTGTAATGTTGATAGGAATTAATTAAACATCTTCAGTGGTACCACAAATTAAGTGTAAATGGAATAAAATCATGATGAAGAATTAAGGATGAATGACTCTAAACTTTGAGCATTTAGTAGAAAAGTCATCTGAGAAGTGGTGAAAGACAACAATGGCTTGTTAGAAAAGGATTGGGAGTTGGAAGACTGGACTGTGACCTTTGTTTTTATGTTGAATAAGAATCCTTGGGCTTCCCTGGTGGCGCAGTGGTTGAGAGTCCGCCTGCTGATGCAGGGGACACCGGTTCGTTCCCCGGTCGGTTCGGGAAGATCCCACATGCCGCAGAGCGGCTGGGCGCGTGAGCCATGGCTGCTGAGCCTGCGCGTCCGGAGCCTGTGCTCCGCAAGGGAGAGGCCACAACAGTGAGAGGCCCGCGTACCAAAAAAAAAAAAACAAAAACAAAAAAAGAATCCTTGAATGGTGAAATTTTCTTTCTAATCTTTTTATCTCCCTCTTGAACATTTTATAGTTCTTCACTGGTATCTCTTTAGATTTTTAACTTCTTTTGTAATTATTTATGCATACATGTTCTGTAATCTCCTCTATTAGGCATATGTTTCTTCGTGACATTATTCATGACTGATTAATATTTTATGCTTACCATAGCGCTTTGAACAGCACTTTGCATATCGTAAGTGCTAAATGATTATCATTTGAAGGAGTGAATAATACTACTTACCTATCTAGAATGTGCTTGAACCTGATTGAAGGACAGCTGAAGTGCTTGCATAAGAAAGGAAATTGAAATGTTATATCATTTAGGTCAGTTTTAAATGCAGACCAGACTGGTACAGTGATTATTAATTTATTAACCTGCTGTCTGCTCTTTAGCATGTATGAATGTGGATTGGTCCAGATAGTTTTACGTGGCCAGATGTCTGTCTTCTGTCTTAACTGTAGTATTAAGAGTATACTCCAAGTATTTTTGGCAAACTCAACAAAGGGGCAAAGAACAGAATGGGACTGGAACGTGTGCTTCCTTCTTACCCTCAGTTGTGGGGTATTTTCAAGGCAAAATATTTCCTTTCCATTATCTGTCTTGAATATCTAAGACTATTTAAGATAACCATCATTATCTATTCTTAAACATTGTTGGATTAAAAGGTCTTGTAAAGGTGTCTTTACAGTTCACATTTTGAATAAAATAAATGAAAATATAATTTTCATAATCAAAATTCTACATTTCTTTTAGTGTAATAGTGTCAGTTTCCACTGAGTTGTCTGTTGCTTCTAACTCTTATGTTATTTTGACTTTGATATGGACTTCCATGCATTCAAACCCTTGCACTTTCCCTTCCTAAAATCTTTTCCTTTTACCCTAGCCTTTCTCTCTCTTTTATACTTCATGTCTAAGTGCTGCTTCCTTTGGTTCCTGGTACCTTTATCATTTGCTGAACTAGTCCTCAGCATTTAATCAGTTCTGTAGTGGCATAACATATTGCTCCGTATTTATACTGTTTAACATCAGCCACGTTCTTAATTCTGCTTGGCCATTTTTTTATTTACTTCTTGATAACTCAGACTTTATTTTGGATCAGAAAGAGTAAAGTAGTGCCCTATAGGTTGAATATATTTTTTATCCACTTCAGGAAATTTCACACACCTATCCAGATTTGGGGGTTTTCTTGAAAAAAAATTGGAAATTTTGACGGTATTAGCTTTTCATTTTTTTTGAAGCAATAATCTGGTGGCACTGTGTCAGCTGCTGTCTTTATGTGGGGCCTACACATTCTAATTTGATTCCGTCTCCTCCACTCTCTATTATTCTATCCCAAGACTACTTCGTTTGTTTATATATGCCAGCCTGGCTCCTGTGGGCATTTGCAAACGTGAACATGTTTTCTATTTCTCTGAGTAGAGAAACACTATAATTTTTATCTCCCCCCAAATTTGCTATTATATTATCTTGAATTTGTACATGCAAGTACTACTACTTCTTCCCTATCACCTCATTTTATCTTAGCGTACTAAAATCTGACTTCTACGTCTACATGTTCACAGAAAGATGTTTAAGCATAATAGCTTCTGAATCCACTACTCAGTCGATCTTTAGCCTTAGATGATATATGTTAGGACTTTCTTCATTATTTGTGCTTTCTTGCATTCAGAATCTCCTGTCTGACTGTATTCTTTGGTGGCCCTTCCTGTAGGTTGTCTCTGGCCATTTGTCCAACAAAGCTTCCTTAGATCTTCTCTCTTTGTATATACGCTCCTTCAGTAATTTTATTTACTTACATGGCTACCAATGCTCATGTCTAATGTGATAGCAATCAGATCTACATCAACAGCCTTTGTCTTCATTCTGATCAACATGTATCTTTTCACTGGAGTGTCTGTCACCTTCCTCTGTTCAATCCAGCGTCTCTTTTAGCATTTCTCTTCGTTGACTCATTCATTCATTTCTTTTTTTATATATAAATTTATTTATTATTTTATTTATTTATTTTCGGCTACTTTGGTTCCTTGTTGCTGTGAGCGGCTTTCTGTAGTTGCAGTGAGCGGGGGCTACTCTTCGTTGCGGTGCGTGGGCTTCTCGTTGCTGTGGCTTCTCTTATTACGGAGCACGGGCTCTAGGCATGTGGGCTTCAGGAGTTGTGGCACGCGGGCTCAGTAGTTGTGCCTCGCAGGCTCTAGAGCACAGGCTCAGTAGTTGTAGCACACGGGCTTAGTTGCCCCGCGGCATGTGGGATCCTCCTGGACCAGGGCTCGAACCCGTGTCCCCTGCATTGGCAGGCAGATTCTTAACCACTGCGCCACCAGGGAAGCCGCATTCATTTCTTAAACAAATAATCAGCACCTGCTATGCGCCAGATGTGTGCTAATGTCCAGATAACAGGACTAAAGTGGTGAGCCAAACAGGACACTGAGCTCAGTGGGGGGAAATACATTGAACAAATAATCACAAAAATAAATGTAAAAATGGAGCTTTAGTAAGTGCTAAGAAGGAGGGACACAGGCTGATAAGAAAGCATGTAATATGAGGCTTGATCGTTGTCTTGGGTTCTGGGAAAACTGACTCTCTTATCTACGTTGTTCCATAATTACTCTTATTTCCTAGACCCTTTCTACTTAAAAGTATGATCTTAAGATCAACAATAGTGGCACCACCTGGGAGGTTATTATAAATGCAGAATCTTGAATCCACTGAACTGAATCTGCCTTTTAACAAGATTCCTAAGTGAATTCTGTGCACATTGAAGTTTGAGAAGCACTGCCCAGGCTAGATTCTAGAGTTTTCTTTGATTATTTTCTATTATATTTCTCTATTCTACGGTATTTAATCTTTTTCTTGGAATGGTTCTTGAATTCTTTTCCCCTAATCTAGAATTTTTGTTCATCACGTCCTGGGTGCTTTACGTAACCTTAGCCTCTCTATACGTAATTCATTTTGGTAACAGTTGGCCAATTAACTGTAGTAAAACAGTGCTTTCTTTAGGTCATTCCTCTGAGCCTGTGATAACCTCTACAACAAATTTAAATTTCTCTGCTTGGCTTTAAAAGCTCTTCATAATTTGGTTCTCTTCCATCTAAAGTATGTATCATGTTTCCAAACTTCACCAGAACACATTAAGCTCATTTATTCTTTCAAGAAATATTTTTAAGCATATGAGACAATGTTAAAGTCGACAAGAGATATGGATAAGAATAGTCTTATTTTTCTTAGTGTTTAGTAAGAACTTGATATACATAGTAAGGATATGGACCTTTTGTTTGTTATATATTTTGCAGATTTTTTTTTAGTTTGTTTTTTAGCCCTTAACTTTGTTTTTAGCAACTTTGCTTTTAGCAGTTTTGCTTTTTAGGAAATATCTATAAAGTATAATGGCTTCTATACAATGAAATGGTTTGATTTTATAAAGTAAAATAAGTAAATACTTATTTTTCTCCCCTTAAAAATAATCTTTGAAGTGTATTCTGATTGGTGGCCTGTCTTTACTGTCTAGTTGTTCTAGTGATGTCTTTGACCATACTATACAATTGTTTTAAATTTCAAACCAGGGCTTCCCTGGTGGCGCAGTGGTTGAGAGTCCGCCTGCCGATGCAGGGGAACCGGGTTCGTGCCCTGGTCCGGGAGGATCCCACATGCCGCGGAGCGACTGGGCCCGTGAGCCATGGCCGCTGAGCCTGCGCGTCTGGAGCCTGTGCTCTGCAACGGGAGCGGCCACGACAGTGAGAGGCCCGCGTATCGCAAAAAAATAAATAAATAAAATAAATTTCAAACCAGTTTCTTTCTTTCATGTTATCTTAATCTCAGAAATATGCCTAATGTCATTTTTTTTCTATAACACATGTAATGTAGCTAAATATAGTCTTTGGTAATAAAGTAGAATTTGAAAATGTTCATGTAATTACTTAATAAAAATAGGTATTAATTAAGAGAACTAATTACATCTTACTTGTGGTTATCTTGAGCAATGATTTGGAACATTCCAAAAACTGGTGACCTTTTACAGTTGTGACTCATGATTTGAATATATAGACACTGGTGTGGATTGAATTATCTGCTTTTGTTCTTCTTCTCTCCATGTATCCTTGGTCTTTGCCATGTGACATTGCAGTCCTTCTGCTAGAGGAGAAGCGTACTTCTCTGCCTTTTGATTTCGGCTCAGCCATGAGATTTGCTTTGGCCAGTGGGATGTTAGTAGACGTGACCCAAACAGAGGCTTAACATGTGCGTGAGTGATTGGGCTTGTCCTTTTTGTGTCTCATTACCTTCAGAAGAACATATTCTGGCGAGCTTGTTGGTCCAAAGAAGATGAGGGAGATGTGGAGTAAACCAGACCCAACTGGAAGCTTGACTCCACGCCTGGAGTACAACGAACTCATAGACACAGAAGTATAAATGATTGTTATTTCAAGCCACTGCGTTTTGGGGTGGTTGTGGTACATCACTGTTGTGGAAATAGCTAACAATACAAAAATTAAGGAAATAACATTTCAAATAGGAAATCGTTAATTTTCATCAAAAATCTAGGAGTCCTCATTGATTCTTCAATTTCACTCACCCCCTACACTCAATCCGTCAGGTACTTTTGTTCTGTTTCCAAGATAAAACAAATACCTCAACTTTTCTTCATCTCCATTGCTGCCATTCCCATTATCCCTTTCAGTGGTGTCCTAACTGGTCTTCTTCTTGCTATTGTTGTCCCTCTTATCTTCACAAAGCAGTTAAGGATAATCAGATCTTGTTAACTGTCTGCTTAAAACCTGCAGTTAGCTTCTCACTACCTTCAGAATAAAATCTAAGCTTTACATGGTCTAGTCCTTACCTAGCCTTTGACTTCAGCCTGTACTGTTTTCAGCCTTGTTCATTGGTTCTTCATCCACATTGTTCTTATTATTGTTCTGAAATAGGTCACCTTCTGGCCAGCAGATTTTTGTATGGCTACTTGCTCTGGTATCACTTAGTGCACCAGCTTTAATGTTACCTCCTCTGAGGTCTTCCCTTCCCCACTGAATCTTTACAAGTCTCCCCACCCGGTCATTTTCTTAAATCACAACATCCCACTTTGTTTTCTTTATTTCTTAATTTTTAGTGTCTATCATGATTGGAAATTATTTTGTGCATTTGTTCACTTTGACTTTCTGTCTACCTTCTGGAATGAGCAGAGTACTTGTCTGTCTTGTGTCTTTATATCTCCAGGGCTTAGAATATAGCAGAGACTCAGTATTTCCTGAATTAATGAGTAACTGTATTTTACGTTAAAACGTTATAATTTTGTCACATTGATAATTTGTATTGCTCAACCACATTCAGCTTTGAAATATTCTATTTTCCTGTGGAATAATACTATACATATAGATTATATAGTTATAGATGAAAAGTATCTAAAACCAGTATTTTTGATGATTTCATTAGTGTCAACAATTCATATTGAAATTAATTTTTATCAATGGAAAATCTTTTTAATAGCATCAGATTTATGTTATGTGACGTGAGTCATATGAGGTCATAAATCCATAGTTTCATCTGTAGAATTCTTACCATTCTTTCAGCCATTGTCATTTAAATTTCATATTCACTTAGAAAGGAGAAAAAAACTTTTGTAGTTTAAATCTCAGCTAATATGTTTGTTAAATTGCTACTTTAGGGAGAGAAGCAACTTGCAAACAGAGACCTTCACAGGAATTTAAAGGGAAAAAATAATGGTACTAAAGGGGAAGAAATTGTAGAAAATAAATTTACAGAGGAAATGATAGATTGCTCCTACCGCCAAAGGTTCAGTTATACAGCAAAGTTAATAAAATTGAAAAACAAAGATGCATGTACTTCCTCATTTTGCCATATTTGCTCTAAATCTGGGTTTCCTGTTTCTGTTTTAAAGAAAAAATAATCCACATTTGAAGCCACCTAGGTATCCCGTTAAGTCTGATCTACTCATACCCCGTAGGTGACCCCTCCTGTGAGTTCACTTTTTATGCCTATGTAGTTTGACCAGTTTATATACATAGGGAGATATATATGTATATACACATACTTGTTACATGCTCTAGTTCTGTACATTTTTGATTCCACATCAGCAATTCTCAAACTTTTTTATTCTAGGTCCCCTTTATACTCTTGAAGATTATTGCACACACCAAAGAATTTGTTTATGTGGGTTGTATTTATAAATATTTGCTTATTTAAAATTTAAACTGATATTTAAATATGTATTAATATATTTAATAATAAATCTTTATTTATCTAAATAACATTTTTATTTAACATAAATAACATTTTAATGAAAGAATATACTGTCCAAGACCAAAAAAAAAAAAAAACCACTTAAAGAGTGGCGTTGTTTTACATTGTTTTGCAAATCTTTTTAATATTAGGCTTAATAAAAGACAGCTGGATTATCGTGGTTCTGTTTCTGCATGCAGTCTCTAGAAAACTCCACTTTATCCTTGAGAGAGAACAAGAGTGAAAAAGGCAAATGACATCTTAGTTTTATTATGACACTGAATAGGGGACTCCAAGGGATCCCCAGACTACAATGTGGAAACCATTGTTCTGTATAAATAGTACTGTGTTGCTGGCACTATTCTGCAACATTTTCTGTGTAACACTTTTTTTTTATGTTTAGCCAAGTTTTTATATGTGGATCTACATGATTCACTTTACCATATGGTATATAATGTCATCCTTTATACTATAATTCATTTGTTGTCACGTTGATACTCATTTAAGATGTATTCAACTTTTTCAACTTTACAAAACAGTTACGAACATTCTTGGGTATTCTGATGTGCATATACTAGGAATAAAATAGCGAAGGGTGATTCGAGGTTGAATACTTAGAAGTGAAATTTTGGATCATAAGGTGTGTATATCCATCTTCAACTCTGAGGAGATAGTACCAACTACCCTTTAAAATTACATCAGTGTATCCTCTTGTAGTACTGTGTAATTTGAGTTTCCATTACTCTACTAGGTCACCAATACTTGCCATAATGTCAGAGTTCTTTATGTTCTGGAAAGTGAATGTGAAATGGTACCTTATTTCCTTGATCCTGTGGCTTGTCATTTTGCTTGTGAAATTTTTGTTTTGAAAGGTACAAAAAAGAATAGAGTCAAATATATCAGTCTTTTCTTCTTTAAAATTGTTTTAGTTCTCGTAACTTTAATAATTTTATTTATTCATTTATAAATTTATTTATTTTATTTATTTTGGCTGCGTTGGGTCTTCATTGCTGCCTGCGGGCTTTCTCTAGTTGCAGCGAGAGAGGGCTACTCTTCGTTGTGGTGCATGGGCTTCTCATTGTGGTGGCTTCTCTTGTTGCAGAGCACGGGCTCTAGGCGCGCTGGCTTCAGTAGTTGTGGCACGTGGCTCAGTAGTTGTGGCCCGTGGGCTCTAGAGCGCAGGCTCAGTAGTTGTGGCGCACGGGCTTGGTTGCTCCATGGCGTGTGGGATCTTCCTGGACCAGGGATTGAACCCTTGTCCCCTGCATTGGCAGGTGGATTCTTAACCACTTCGCCACCAGGGAAGTCCCTCAATCTTTTCTTTTTATGATTTCCTTTACACTTTGGCCTTTTTGGGTCTTAATATTTAAAAACTTGTTTTCTACTTGATTATTCTAGCAGCATTTGTTGAATGGCTCATCTTTCACTATTGATTTGTAATACCACTGCGGTGAGACACACACACACACACACACACACACACACACACACACACGCATGTATTTCCGAGTTCTCTATTTTACTTTGGTTTATTCGTTCATTCATTGATTTATCATATATGTATTAGATACCAGGAATGCGCCAGATGCCATTCTTAATACTGAGATGTATTAGTAAAAAAGAAGTGGCAAATATCCTCTGTGTTTATGGAGCTTAAATTTTGAGGGTTGGGGTGGGTGGTTAGTAGAAAAATGAAAAGTTAAGAAGATAGTATATAATACGTAGCATATCACTACGCAATAAGTGCTACGTGGAAAATCAAAGCAGAGTTAGGATGGTAGGAGTGGTGCGCTGAGTAGGTTGGGGGAGGAGTGTTGCTATTTATGTAGGGGAGGTTAGGGCATCCTGAAGGAGGTATCCAGACTGAGGATATATCAAGTGCAAAGTCTTGAGGTGGGAGTTGGCTTAATATTATCCAAGAGAAACAAGGGGGAGCCTGTGTGGCTGGAACAGAGTGAGCAAGTAGTTGAGTATATGAGACAAGTCGAGATGTAGTTAGGAGTCACATAATGTATGGACTTGGAGGCCATTGTAAGGACATTCATTTTTCCTTTGAGGAGATTGGAAGCCATTAAGTCTTTTAAACAGAGTAGTGAATGAAACATCATATGACATGATTTTAAAGGATCACACTAGCTACTGTGTTGAGAACTGGGGTGGTAAATGTGGAAGCAAGGAAACCAGTAAGTGGCCAGTGCAGCAGTCAAGGTGAGAGACAGTGTACTTGGACTAAGGTGAAGTAAAGGTGGTGAGAAGTGTTGTATTCTGATTATTTTTAAGATTGACCTGATAGCACACTGGAAGGTGGAATATGAGAAAAACAGAGGAGTAAAGGATGGTTCTAAGATACTTGGCTTGAGAAGTTGTAAGGATGGAGTTGTCTTTTACTGAAAAGAAGAAGACTGACAGGAGCAAGGTGGAGTTTGAGGTCAGAAGTTTCGTTCTGCATATGTTCAGCATTAGACGTCTGAAGTTAGGTAAGCAGTTAGATTTACGAGGCTAGATTCAAAAGAGAGGTGCTGTCTCTATATATCAGTTTGGTTTCAATGGAATATAGATGGTATTTAAGAGCATTAAGTAGCTTATGTAAGGAATGAATGTAAATAGAGAAGAGAGAAGATCCAAGATCTGAACCTTAGTGTACTTCCAACTTCAAAGGTTGAGAATATATGAAGAAAAAGTAGCTAGTATGAAAGGAGCAGAAAGCCGGGTGACAAAGTGAAGACAGTGTCTTCAGAAGGAGGAAGTGATAAGCTAAGTCAGGTATTTGCTGAGTTGAGGATTGATTTTAGTAACATGGAGTTCTTGGGGTATAGGTGGAGTGGAAAATAAACCTTGATTATAATAAGATCATGAATAAGTGAGAGGAGTAAATAGGCAGTAAATATCGGCAGAATTTTTGAGGCATTTTGCTGTAAGGAAGGGGAGCAGCAAAGTTGAATAATAGCTGGAGAAGGATATGTGTTTGAGGGTGATAAAGAAGAGATGAGATTGATGATTCGAGAAAGAAAGGGTAAAGTGCTGGAAATAAATCATTGAGAAGGTAAGATAAGGAAGGATCTGTTATTAGAGTGGGTGGGATAGGAGCACAGATGGTTCATCCATGGTTAGAGGAGGGAAGGCAGTGTATGTAGATCAAAGTGCAGGTGGGTTGGGAGAGTAGATGTTCCAGTGAGTTTGTGGAAGTTCTCTTCTAATTATATATGCCTAGAAGGGTGTGTGTGTGTGTGTGTGTGCATGCACACATTTTTATATTAAATGTTACTTATACGTATTTAAATAATTTTTTATTATCTAGGAAACCAGGTCGATAGTTGCAAGTGAATGTGGGGAGTAAGGAAATCATGGAGGTTTGAGAAGAACGAAGTGTAAAATATCATCTAGGCAAGTGGGGCATGGTTAGTGTTTCTCCAAGTGCGGTGTAGGCCCCTGCAAGGTCAAAGTTATTTTTAAAATAATACTAACACATCACACAGTATTTGTTTTTTCACTCTTGTTCTCTTTTGAGGGTATAGTGGAGGCCACATGAGAGACTGAGTGCACGAATACTCTGGCTGAGATTTTGATGAGGGTTGCATTGAATCTTTAGGTGAATTTGTGGGAATTGACCTGTTTGCAGTGTTGAATCTCCTAACCCATGAATATATCTCCTAATTCAGTGTTGAATCTCTTAATCCATGAATATCATGCTAACAATAGTATCTAGATTATTTAAGTCTGTATTTATTGTCTTTTTCCTCTAAATTACCAATCATGTATTTCTGCCCTTTTTCTGTCTGATAATTTTTGTTCTTATGTCAGACAGTGTGTTAAATGACTAGAGCTCCAGATAATATCTTTCATCAGAGAAGGTTTTCGTTTTTCTCATTTGGGCAGAGAGAGTGAGGGGCTGATATAATCAGGGATGGAGGTGGGCTGGGGCTCCTTTGTCGTCTTAGTAAGACTGCTAGTTTATTCCTATTATTTTGGTGTGGACCTTCTAAGCTTTTGATTGAGAGTTCCAAAAGGACTTGATAATTGAGTTCTTCCCCAAGAAATATTTATTTAGTCCTTTGACTTCCTGCCCCTTATACCTTCAAATTCTAACAAGTGTCTTGAAGGGGATGGGTTTTGTGTTTAAAGCAAGTACCCTCCCATTAGCAGAATTTTGTCTCCAACATACAGACTATGGGAGATTTCATGCTGGCTTTTAGACACACTCATCCTAGTTCCCTAGCTTTTTAAATACAACCCAGAATTTAGCAAATGTACCTTGGAGAAAATCAGCCTCTTGTTAGGGACACCTCAGATTTGCACTTTCTCTGAAAGAGACATAGCTGACCTCTGAAAGTTGTGCTGATTTTATTCCTCTGGTAGAGTCCCTCAGGGTGGCCCAAGCCTGATTCTCAGTCCATACTTAAAATCACTGTATGCCTCAAATCAGCAAATGACCCCTGAGGAGAAAGCAGCAGGTGGTTTGGTTTTTTGTTTTTGTTTTGCTCATTTTGGATCAACTCCCATCCTCTGGAGTTCTAATTCATTTTGTTCTCTTGCTTCAACAGCTTTCTCCTATCTTTAAAAACGTAAATTTTGTAACGGATAACATTTTTTTTCTAGCTATTGCAGCGGGAGTTTTGGGCTGCTGCCACCTACTGCATTTTATCTGGCAGTGGAAGTCCCTATGAGGAAGATTTCTCTGGTTCTCTCCTGTTTTATTTGATTTGTGGCTTTGCTTGTTAAATAATTCCTTTTTTAAAAATTGGATTTTATTCCCTCTTTTATTTATCTGAATATCACAACTACATTTTCTTTGCGTTCTCTGGCAGTTTTATAAGTTACTTTCATTTGGACATGAACACGTATTCCGATTGTTGAGTTTGCTGCTTTCTCTCTGAGCACTATAAATTTTGTAATTTTTTTTTCACTCTCCTGTTTGGTTCACGAACACTTCTACCTCTGCTCTCCTTGCTCTGATTGCTGATTGCCTCCACCACTCCCCACCCTCAGTGCAGTCTAGGATGAGGGCCAATAATTGAGATACAAAGCTCACACTCCAAGCCGATACAAGTGATCTTGTAGATTTAGTCACTGACGCATGATCATTTTAGGTTCAGTTCCTGTCTCCAAGGAGGCTGATTTTTTGCCCTCCCTGCTGCTTCTTAAAAGCCATAGCCCTAGGCAGTAGTCTGTGCTTTTTGTTTCCTTCTTTCATTAGTAATAAGGAAAGCCCCTGTTCCAGCCCCTAGTTTCATACAGTGAGTCTGAGTCCTGTTAGTAGAGGCAGGACTACTACCTCACCCCTTTTACTTCCACCATCTAACCCCCAGGCTGCCATTGCAGACAAGTTTGACAAGCTCAAGTTTTCGGTTCACTCACAGCATTATGCTTCTTTTCTGTTTCTGATACTTTGAAATGTTTATTTTATTTTTGACTCTGGTTATGTTTTTCTTATTTCATTTTGTTTTTATATTCCATCATTCCCTGCTATATTTTAGCAAAGGGGAAACAGTGCATAAAAGCATGAAGTTACAACAATATCTTGGTAACAGTTTAGAGGGAAATTTTACCCTACATTTTGGCCAAGCTCCTTACCTGATTTTAATTATCAGTTGTACTTATTAGATTTTTTTTATTGAGTATATAAATTTGATCCCTAACTGGTTTGAGGTATCTTATACCCTGTTCCACATTTTCACATGCTTTAATTTACTGGAGGGTAATTTCATTCCTAAGGAAACAAAATAGGGAAACAACCTAAGTGTCCACTGACTTAGATAAATTGATAAAGAAATTTTGATATGCATATATACACATAATTCAGCCATAGTAAAAGAAGGAAATTCTGCCATTTCTGGCAGCATGGATGGATCTTGAGGGCATTATGCTGAGTGAAATAAGTCAGACATAGAGACAAATGCTGTATGATTTCACTTGTGTTTGGAATCTAAAAAACCCAACTCATTGAAATGGAGATCAGCTTTGCAGTTCCCAGAGGCAGGGGTTAGGAGGTGGGGGCATTAGGTGAAGGTGGTCAAAAGGTACAAACTTCCAGTTATAAGAGGTGTAATGTACAGCATGGCAACTATAGTTAGCGGTACTGTATTGTATATTTGAAAGGTGCTAGGAGACTAGATCTTAAAAGTTGGGAAAAAAAAATTATTAACTGTGAGATGATGGATATTAACTAAGCTTATTGTGGTGACATTTTACAATATGTACATATATGTGTTGTATACCTTAAACTTATACAATGTAATATGTCAATATATATCTTAATGAAATGGGAGAAAAAGAGAAAAGTAAAACCTGTGTTTGTTTTCCTAAGACAAGATATATTAAGTAAGAATTATTAGAGATTTAGTTTTTCTACTTCTCATCTTTTTAAAACACATTTATTTTAAAGCATAGCCTTTCGAAAGAATTTAATCATTTCATTAATAAAATGATGGGCCAGTATGTCAGCATTGTACTTCCAGATGGTTTTGGAAAGTGCTAGGTATTTAGGATTATTACCCTTCTAGGTAAACTTCAAATGTATAATATTTTGATGCTGAATTTCACCAGATAGTAGTGAGATTTTAGACGGCAGAATTCAAAGTGGGTAATCTGGTAATATTATGTATAATTTTTTTTTTGGTTGAAAAAACTTTCCTTTCTCAATTGAATTCCCTTTGCAACTTTGTGAAAAATCAGCTTCCTGTATTTATACTGGTCTGTTTCTAGACTTTGATGTGTCTGTCTTTTGCAAATACCGTACTATTTTTTTAAATTTACAGACTTTATTTTTTTAGGTTCACTGCTTTTAAGGGGAACGTGTAGAGAGTTTCCATTTATTCCCATCCCTGCACACACACAGCCTCCTCCACTATCGACATCCTGCATCACAGTGGTGCATTTGTTATAAGTGATGAACCTGCATTGACATATCATTAATACCCAAAGTCCATAGTTGACATTAGCGTTCTCTCTTGGTGTTGTACATCCTATGGGTTTTAAGAAATATATAATAAATGTATCCACCATTATTGTATCATACACAGTAGTTTTACTGCCCTAAAAATCCTCTATGCTCTGCCTATTCATCACTCCTTCCTCGTAGCAACCACTGATCTTGTCACCATTTCCATAGTTTTGCCTTAAGAATGTTTGACAGTCAGAATCATATAGTATGTAGCCTTTTCATATTGGCTTTTTTCACTGGGTAATATACATTTGATTCCTCCATGTCTTTTCATGGCCTGATAGCTCATATCTTTTTAGTGCTGAATGATTTTCCATTGTCTGGATGTACCATAGTTTATTAACATTCACCTACTGAAGGACATCTTGGTTGCTTCCGAAGTTTGGCAGTTATGAATAAAGCTGTTATATACACCATGTGTGCAGGTGTTGGCATGGACATACTTTTTCAGTTCATTTAGGTAAATACCAGGGACACAATTGCTGTTTTGTATGGGAAGAGTATGTTTAGTTTTCTATGAAACTGCCAAACTGTCTTCCAAACTTGCTGTGTACCATTTTGCATTCCCGCCAGCAACGAATGAGAGTTCCCATTGCTCCACATCCTTGCCAGTATTTGGTGTTGTCAGCGCTTGGATTTTGGCCATTCTAACTTGTATGTCGCAGCTTGTCTTAATTTGCAATTCCCTAATGACATATGATGGTGAACTTCTTTTCATACGCTTACCTGCTATCTGTAGCTTCTTTGGTGAGGTGTCTGTTCAGGTCTTTTGCCTATTTTTTATTCAGTTTGTTTTCCAGTGTCCAGGTACCTGCCCCAGGTAAGTAAGTGCTTGCATTCTGTGTCTGCCTGCAGATGTCTGTGTCACCTTAGATTTGGGGCTAGTTGGTTGCCCTGTGACCTAAGCACTCTCGTAGGTTCATGAAAAGTCTTGAACTTGCAGTTTGCCTGGCTTATTTTGTTGTAAGACTGGGAGGGAGGCTCTTAACTAGTTCTCTACTCCCGAGGGAGTGAGCCAGAGAATGAGATGAAACTCAATGTTCAACAGTGAAAACCTTAAGAAACTAAGTATTAAGTATCTAAGAAAACTAAGAAATTAAGTATCTGTCTAATAGTATACTCCTTACAATACTTGTAGGAGCTTTTAAAAGTTAATTAGCCTCTTGAGAAAGAGGCAGTAAGTAAATTCACTGTATTAAAAAAAAAATGGATTTCATTTCATAATTGCCCTAATGGTCTTTTAGCTGCCTTTCTGCCTGAAAATCAGAAGGCCAGCTGCAGAAGCATGATGCTGCCAGCGCTTATTTTCAACATAGAATTGAAAATGGGGGGAGAGCTAGCTCAAGGACTTTAAATTAAATTCATAAAAGTATTAATGTAATATATATTGCCTGAATTTTAATAATGCACCTAAGAAATGTAAGACATTTAATAACATTTAATAACGTACCTACACAGGTAAAATCCTGCGGCACACTGCTGGTTTTAAAGATGGTGGTTATCTTTGTCTGAATGTGATAATCTAATACTATCACATGATCTCATTTTGAAGATAATATATACATATATATTCACAAACAGAGGAAAATCTGTTTTAGACTTCTAAAGCACTCTTGCTTTGTGTGTGTATACTTTGATGGGATTGTCATTTATAAAATGATAAAACGTAATCTGGTAGAGATGTGGATCTGTGTGTCACTTGGTGGTGTAGGTATCCCCATATGGTGCTTTTGATGGAATAAATAAAGGGAAACTGAATATGGGAATTCTGAGTCTAGAAAATTTTTTATCTAGTGTTTCAGAGTAGCAGTTTTCCTATTAATTACCATTCATTCATGAAGCAGATTTTACTGAGTGTTTGTGATGTGCAAATAATGGTTTTGAGTGCTGGGAATCTAGCAGTGCACAGGACAGGCGCCATCCCGGGGGAGGTAGCACGGAAGTGGAGGAGCTTCACCCCAGCCTTACAGTGAAAGCGGTACACGAGATAACGCAATAAATTACTTTGAGGATGGGATCAACACTACGAAGAAAACAGGATGAGTTGTTAGAGGAACAGTAATACACGATGAAGGCCATTTAAGACACGGTGACCAAGGAAAACCTCTTCAGGGATAAACTTTGTGTTGAAATCTGAAGGAAGAGAAGTTCGGCCTCAGGGAGCTTTCTAGGCAGAGGGAGTACCAAGTACATAGGCCCTGACTGGAGGAAAGCTTGCTGTTAGGACTGAAAGGGGGACCAGTGGCTGGAATAAAAGGGAGGACTCAGGAATTAGTCCTAGGATTTTGACTTAAGAAACTAGGGGGGTGATGGGATACCACTAACTGACATGGGGAAAATGGGTGGGGAGGAACTTATTGGGGGTAAATTGAGAGAATGCTTCTTTAAACATGTTAAATTTGAGACGCCTGTAGGACATCCACATGGAGATGGTAGCAGACAGTTTTGAGTTTAGAGGTGATGTCAAGACTAGAAAAAATTACTCAACATTTTTAAAGCCATAGTTTGGCTTCTGGTTTTGACATGACTGACTAAGGCCTGGGAAATAGTCTAATAGCAAGAAAGTGAAACTATGAGAGACCTGTAAACCCCAGCCTCAAGATAAATGTGGAAGTTAATACCAAACTGAGATGCAGACAAAACTGACACAACATTTACTCTTTGAAATAAATGTATACCCTGAACATCATCAAGAGCATAAAGACCCTCATTTGGAACCACAGAGGCAGGTTATAGACTTATGCTAGAAGTTTCCCTGGACCCAGTTAAGCAGAATGGAAGAACAAAGAGTGCTGGGAAGAATGAGTCTCACAGATGAGCTCTGTGCAGGAGTCAGACATCTGGGGGTAATGGCGAGGGGGCTGTGGTGAGAAAGGCCTTGTGTACATCCCCACAGCTTCTCAGCTTAATTGGTTGGGGAGAAGTAGAAGCGCAAAGAAGTTGTTCATGCCCATAACTCTGAGTCATAAGGAGATTCTTAGAAGCCTGTACACTGGACACACTAACCTGCAATTGCTGATCCAGAAAGAAGTTACCTTACAGAAGAGCTGTCACAAGATATGTAAAAATATATCTCAAAACCAGTAGGGAGAAGGGGTCTAAAAAACAGCACCAGACTAGGACTTCCAAAACTATGTTGAATAAGAGTGGCGAGGGTGGACATCCTTGTCTTGTTTCTGATCTTAGAGGAAATGCTTTTAGTTTTTCACCATTGAGGACGATGTTGGCTGTGGGTTTGTCGTATATGGCCTTTATTATGTTGAGGTAATTTCCTCTATTGCCCATTTTCTGGAGAGTTTTTATCATAAATGGGTGTTGAATTGGGTCATAAGCTTTTTCTGCATCTATTGAGATGATCATATGGTTTTTATTGTTCAGTGTGTTAATATGGTGTATCACATTGATTGATTTGCATATATTGAAGAATCCTTGCATCCCTGGGATAAACCCCACTTTATCATGGTGTATGATCCTTTTAATGTGCTGTTGGCTTCTGTTTGCTAATGTTTTGTTCAGGATTTTTGCATCTATGTTCATCAGTGATATTGGTCTATAATTTTCTTTTTTTGTGACATCTTTTTCTGGTTTTGGTAATGGATAAAGAAGGCACATATATACAATGGAATGTTACTCAGCCATAAAAAGAAATGAAATTATTTGTAATGAGGTAGATGGACCTAGAGTCTGTCATACAGAGTGAAGTAAGTCAGAAAGAGAAAAGCAAATACCATATGCTAACACATATATATGGAATTAAAAAACATGGTACTGATGAACCTAGTTGCAGGGCAGAAATAAAGAGGTAGACATAGAGAATGGACTTGAGGATGTGGGGTGGGAGGGCGAAGCTGGGGTGAAGTGAGAATAGCATCAACATATATACACTACAGAATGTAAAATAGTTGGCTAGTGGAAATTGGTTCGGTGCTTTGCGATGACCTAGAGGGGTGGGATAGGGAGGATGGGAGGGAGGGGATATGGCGACATGTGTATGCACATGGATGATTTGCTTTGCTGTGCAACAGAAACTAACACAGTATTGTGAAGCAACTATACTCTAATAAAGAGCTAGTAAAAAATGATTTGCTTTGCTGTGCAACAGAAACTAACACAGTATTGTGAAGCAACTATACTCTAATAAAGATCTAGTAAAAAAAAAATCTTATATTTTTAACAGTCTATTTTAAGTGAATAACAACTTAAGTTTGAAGGCATAATAAAGCTCTACATTTTACTCTTCCTCCCAAAAAAAAACAAAAAACAAACAAAAAAAAACAGCACCAGAAATGCTCACCAGAAAAATATTGCCATGGAACAAAAAGAAAACCGTAGCCAAACATATTGTCTTAAATGAAAACATAATTAATGAGCAATTGCCTGACTTCAACAGTTGCATGAGGCAGAGATATAAGTGCTTGGAAAAGAGATGGTGAGACAACAGAATGAGATGAAACTTAGCCAAAATATATATGGGGATTTACTCTGTCTGTGAAAAGAGAGATATTTCAAATCAAGTCAATAAGAGAAAGATAATTTCGTAAATAGTTTGGGGATAACTGTGGAACCATGTGGGGAAAAAAATTGGAAACCTAGTTCACATCTTATGTCAAAACTAATGTGATTAAAAAATAAAATTTTCAAAGCTTTTGAAGAAAACATGAGGAAGTGTTTTTTTTAACCTTTAGAGTAGGGAAGTCCCCTCAGAAATGAAACATATAAAATCAGAATTCATAAAAGAAAAAAGACTGATGTGTTAACATATAAAACTCAGAATTCATAAAAGAAAAAAGACTGATATATTATATAAAAGTAAAAAAACAGAGATATTGTACATTTAAAAAAAAAAACCCTTTAAAAGTCAAAAGAAAAGTAACAAATGATGGAAAATATTAGCAACAAAATCATTTTCTTAATACTGTCCAAAAAAGAGAAACATTAATCTTTTGGAAAATGGATAAAGGATATGAAGACACAGTTTAAAGAAAAAGAAATAAAACTCCTAGACATTTGTAAATAAGATTGACCTCATGATAAGGAAATGTCAACTAAAAGCATAATGATGCCATTTTCTGCATATCTGTGGAAAATAATGTTAATTGCTATAATGGAGGGGCTAGGGAAACAGGCACTCTTACGCAACTGTTGGGAGGGTATGGTTATATAATTTCTAGAGGGTATTTTGACAATATCTGTGAAGATATACACAGATATGGCCCTTAACCTAGCAACTCTAATCCTAGTAATATGTCCTACAGATATACTTGTATATTTTAAAATGGTATGTATAAGAATATAGTAAATTTAAACTGAATCATATGAATAATCACATTAAATGTAAATGGTAAATACACTAGTATAAATGGCAGTTTGTCTGATTTAGACAAAAATGTAAGATCTAATTATATGTTACCTAAGACAAATATACATAAAGAGACATATAGCTTAATTAAAAAAAAATGAAAAAATATATACCTGACTGTTTTAGCTTACTGCCCTTGGGTTCCTTTGTTTTTGAGGCAGAGATAGCAGTATGCTGATTTTTTTTTTGAATTTTATTATATTTATTTTTTTATACAGCAGGTTCTTATTAGTTATCCATTTTATACATATTAGTGTATATATGTCAATCCCAATTGCCCAATTCATCACACCACCACCCCCACTCCTTGCCACTTTCCCCCCTTGGTATCCATATGTTTGTTCTCTACATCTGTGTCTCTATTTCTGCCCTGCAAACCGGTTCATCTGTACCATTTTTCTAGGTTCCACGTATATGCGTTAATATACGATATTTGTTTTTCTCTTGCTGACTTATTTCACTCTGTATGACAGTCTCTAGATCCATCCACGTCTCTGCAAATGACCCAATTTCATTCCTTTTTATGGCTGGGTAATATTCCATTGTATATATGTACCACATCTTCTTTATCCATTCATCTGTCGATGGGCATTTAGGTTGCTTCCCTGTCCTGGCTATTGTAAATAGTGCTGCAATGAACATTGGGGTGCATGTGTCTCTTTGAATTATGGTTTTCTCTGGGTATATGCCCAGTAGTGGGATTGCTGGATCATATGGTAATTCTATTTTTAGTTTTTTAAGGAACCTCCATACTGTTCTCCATAGTGGCTGTACCAATTTATATTCCCACCAACAGTGCAAGAGGGTTCCCTTTTCTCCATACCCTCTCTAAGCAGTATCCTGATTTTTAACTGCACAGGGGCTCGGTGCCCCTAACCCCCAAGTTGCTCAAGGGTCAGTTGTATATAGAACAATTGAACAACACTATCACCACTTGACCTAATGGACATTTATAGAATAGTCCATCCAACAATAGCACACACAGTCTTTTCAAATGCTTACACATTTACTAAGTTAGACATTCTGGACCATAGAACAATGCTTAATAAATTTAAAGGTGTGCAAGTTATACAAAGTATGTTATCTGATCACAATTGAATTTAAATAATGGTAATGCAGGAACATAAAATACCTGGGAGGTCCCCAAATATTTAAAAACTATACCACTCACTTCTCAGTAACCTGTTTCAAAGAAGAAATCAAAGGGAAATTATTTTGAATTGGATGATAGTGAAAATACTTGAGGGAAATTCATGACATTAAAGGATTATATTAGAAGTATGAAACAATGATTTCAGTTTGTATTATAAGGAACTAGGAAAAGAAGAACACATAACCTGGAGTAAGCAAAAGACGGGGAATAATCATCAAATCCTATCAATTTCACCCACCAAATTTCCCTCAGATCTGTCTACTTCATTCTGACCTTGCTGCTTACTACCTTATTTATAACATTGGTTTTAGATAGACAGTAGACCGTCGTGGGTAAGAGTGTAGACTAGGGGGTGACTGACCATCCTGGTTTGCCCAGGAGTGGGGCGTGGGGGGCATGGACAGGGAGGAGGAATGGCTGGTTCTCAGCACTTAGAACTGGTAAAGTCCTAGGCAAACCAGGCTGAATGTTCTACCCTTGTGTAGGTTCTAGAGCCAGACCCTGAACTTCAGACCCTTCCTTGAGCTTTGGATAAGTGACTTCTCCTTGTGTGCCTTGTTTTCCTCATCTGGAAATGGGTATTACAGTAGTACCCATCTTAAAGACTTAATGTGAGAATCAAGTGAGTTGATGCAGATGTGAAGTACTTAAATGCAGTAAAGCACTGAATTAAAGTTAGCAGTGATGGCCTTGGTAACAGTAGTTCAGGATGGAGATTGTTTTTTCTTTTTTTTCCCTTAAATTCTGAGCAGTGGCCTCCTATCGCACTCTTTCCTTCTAGACTTACTCTGTTTCAGGCTTTCCTTCAACTGTAGCCAGTTATCGTTCTAAACACAGATATAAACATATCAGTTCTGTGCTTAAAGTACTTCACTGGCTCCTTAGTACCCTTAGGTCAGAGTTCACATTTCAGAATACTTTGTAAGTCCCAGCATTTACTCTTTCAGTAATTTTCTTCAGTATGTTGTTCACTGGTCCTTCTCTTCCCCCAGCCTGTGCGTGTCCTACTGCCTTAACTAGATTTTTTTTTTCCTGTGTCTGTTGCCTTACTCTTGAACTTTCTCCTGACTAAGCTCCTCTCCTAACTTTGCTGACCTCTCCCCTTACCCTATCCTGATCAAAAACAGGTTAGGTGGGGGCTCCCCCCTGGTGGCGCAGCGGTTAAGAATCCGCCTGCCAATGTAGGGGACACGGGTTCGAGCCCTGGTCTGGGAAGATCCCACATGCTGTGGAGCAACTAAGCCCGTGCACCACAACTACTGAGCCTGTGCTCTAGAGCCCATGAGCCACAACCACTGAGCCCACATGCCACAACTACTGAAGCCTGCACGCCTAGAGTACGTGCTCCACAAGAGAAGCCACTGCAATGAGAAGCCCGTGCACCGCAACGAAGAGTAGCCCCCGCTTGCCGCAACTAGAGAAAACCCGCACAGCAACGAAGACCCAACACAGCCAAAAATAAATAAATTAATAAAATTTTTTAAAAAAAGTAGTTAAGGTTATGGTCTCTCTCAAGTGGCACTGATTATAGGATATTACTATAGTATATTATGATAGTATATTTTGTATGTACTATATATAGAAATATATATATACTGTATATGTATATATGTACTGTATACGTAGGTAAATATATAACACTGGTTTTACGTCAGCCTTCTTTGTTCTCATAGTAGAGGAACTATATACATAAGGTACAATAAAGGACATTTTCCTAAATTTATAACATTCCTTCTGCCAGGATGGCCCTGCCTTCCCTTTATTGTAAAATTTATTGCAAATTTATTACTATTCCTGGAGAATTTTAATTGATCCTTCAAAACTTAGTGCATCTTGAACACCTAATATTTGAATGTTTCTCTGACATTTTCTTCCTTTCTTATCTACTTCCCTTGAGTTGATCATTTCTTATCCACTGTGTTAGTAATTTTACTGCTTTTTTTGGTAGCACTGAGCAGCCTACATTGAAGTTATTTGTTTTCCAGAATAGGCTACAACAGTGTGAGGTCTTTACTTAGGATCTCCTATGGGTACAGCACTGCTAGGTTCTGGGGTTATACTCATGAGCGAGACTGACATAGTCCCCGTTCTTTTGATGCTTAACCTCTAAAGAGAAATAAGAATTAATGACATTGAGTAAGTTTAACATTACAAACTTGATAATGCTGTGAAAGAGAAATACTTGATGTTGTGAAAGCATATTATAGGGCCTTGGTTTTGAGAAAGTGACTCTCAAGCTTACCATTGAAGACCAAGGAGGAGTTAATTACATGAAGAGAGAAGGGAAGCACAGACCAGGCAGAGGAGACTGCAAACCAAAAGGCCCTTGTGTAATTGTATCTAGTAAAAGTCATGGAAAAAGCTAGTATGGCTGGAGGAACATTGTGAAAAGTTTGATCTGCTGCAGTAGGAGCTCTGGAGGGAGTGGCTGGAGGCATGTAGATTAGTGTGGTTCCTGGGTGAACGAGATGACGGCAGTTTGGAGTAGGGTGATGATACAGACCAGGGTGGGTTTGAAGACTTTTATAAAAAAGCATTGACAGGACTTAGTGATACATTGGATCTTGGTTGCTATCAGGATTGAAAGATTAAGAAGAGAGTTGTAGAAAGGATTATCTGTACGTTTCTGGTGTTCATAATTAGATGGATTCTGTCCTCTTCACCGTTGTATCTTTCAGTACCTCATTCAGCATATGGAATGCTCATGTAAATATTTGTTGAAAATGAATGAGTATTGTTTCAGTTATGAAAAAGTTGTATTCAACTTCAGTATAAATTATCTGAGTAGGAAATGTGTTGGGATTAAACCTAATAATTTATCCTTTACATTGAAATTTGAACATACATCAAATGGAATCTAGACTGTAGTTTATCTTTGAAAAGTCTTTTCAAATAAAACTTGTGTATGACAAAGTAGATGAAGTGCAGTCATTTTGTGAGAGACATGATGATAATGATAAAATCTTCTAAATTCTAGAGAACTCTTGATATCTTTTCTATTACTGAAGTGATCCCCAGTTTCTTTTTCCTTTCCAATACATTTTAGCTTTGTGATAAACAATTCAAGCTTTTATTATTGATAAAAATTTCAGGAAAGGAATAGTGAAATCTTGTTTCAGGTTCCTACTGCCCTTCTTAAGAATGCTGAATCAATAATACACACACACACACACACACACACACACACACACACACACTCTTTATTGTGGAAAATGTTGTTGTTGTTGGAAATGTGAACTATTTAGGACCAGTATTCTCATTAAAGTAAGGAATTGAAACTTGTACAATAGTTTTATTCTAAAACATTAATTTTTTTCTTAAAACAATATTTATAACCTGTAATTCTAGTGTTTGGATAATAAACCTTAATATCATAGCCAGTAACATTCAAAATGCTCATATGGATGTGTTTCACAGGTGTGTCCTGCTCCCTCTCTTGGGAATGAAGCCTCCCCAGCAAAGCCTCTATCTGCTTGTGGATTCAGTGGATGAAGGGTGTAATGTTACGGAAGGTGAACAGACGTCTACCAGCTTATCTGGGACTGTGGCAGAGCTTTTAGCTGGTCACCACGAGTTCTTTCCACCATGGCTGTTACTTCTCTGTTCTGCCCGAAAACAGAGCAAAGCTGTTACTAAAATGTTTACCGGTAAGCTTAATTCCTGCCATCTTCAAATGTTTTTCATTGATGAACTAAATAATGCATGTGTTTCTTTCTTAGAGGAGAGTACTCAGTTGAAAATCTGCTCATTGCTTCTGCTATTCTGTCAGCTGTTCTATCTGTTCTATCAGCTGTTTTCAACTGTACTTTTTAAAAGTTGTATTAAAAACAAGCCATAGAATATTTTAAGATCATTTAATAGTACCTTTTTTTTTCAAGATTCTTTATCTAACATCTTTAGTAAAGGTTACGAGTATTTCATGCCATATTAGCTGCTTTATATCTGTAGGGCTGCAATTTTTATGCTGATGTGTCCTGATCAGCTTATGATATTTCTTCTAACTAGACTGAGAGTAGTGAATATGTGTATTTAAAAATCAGTGGCAGTTTCTCTAAGACGTTTTTCCTGGTTTAAGAGGAGAGACACACCATTGTAAAGCAATTATACCCCAATAAAGATGTTAAAATAAAAAAAAAAAAAAAAAAAGAGGAGAGACAGAGTCAACAGCCATTCAGGATACCTCTTGAAGTAGATCCTTTTTTTAACCTTTTTCTGATGTGTGAGAAAACAGTCTATACAATGTATAGAACTACCTGATCAGGTTTTTTTCTTCCTTTACTTTTCTTGTTTCCTGACTCTACTTTTTTACTACCACAATAAAGTTGTGGTTTCTCCTATTAGATTATGTAAAGCCCTTTTTTTCTTTGTGCTATGGGAAGTAAAAGGAGCATAAAACAAGGACCACTCACAGGATTTATAGTGTAATTGGAAAGATAATTAAGTTATTGGTTAATTAGCCATATCACTTGTAAATAGTTCTATACATTTTACAGAATGGTGAAACCCTACTAATTTGTTAAAATGGTTTCCTTTAACCAGATTTATTCCCTCTTTTAGATTCCCTTGCTACTAATAACAGCACTTTTGATTTGATTTCCGTTATACTATTCTGTTCTGTTATTGAAAATCTAGTTGATAAAAGTTGGGGGATTAACAGGATAACAGCTAATACTTAATGTAGCTCTTAGTATGTCAGGTCCAGATAAAGTTAAATCCCCTTTTGGTCTATGGCATCCCATTTCTTTCCCTTCCTCATTTGAGACGACCAGTATTATTAGTTTATTTTCTGTCCTTTCAACTCATATTTGTATTCTGTATATTTTTATAGTTCACATAAATGAAACACTGCATACACCATCCTAGCTATTCCCATTTACTGGCTATGTGACCTTTTGCAGCTTACCAACATGACCTGTGCCTCAGTGCCCTTATCTATAAAATGAGGATTACACATTCCTATTACTTTCCCCGCAGAGTTTTTGTGAGTCTAAATGACAAATTACATGTGAAGCACTTAGAACAATGCCTAGTACATAATAAGTGCTTCATAAGTGTATTGCTGCTGTTATTATTATTATCACTATATCCTTTTGTTTGATAGCATTGTTTTTGAGCCCTATTCCTATTACTACTTATAAACCCAGTTCATTGGTTTTAACTGCTGTATATTATTCCTTCCCATGAATAAATCTCCAATTTTTCCATTATCCTATTCATGGACATTTAATTATTTCAGTTTTTCATTATTACAAAAAATGCTTCATGAACGTACTCGAACACGTCTTGTGCACGTGTGCTAAAGGTTTACATTACAAACCCAGACAGAATTACTAGAGAATAGAGTGTGTACGTTTTGAGCTTTAGTTAATTTTGCCAAATTGCTATCTGGTGTGCTTGAAATAATTTATGCTTCTGCCGGCAACACATGAGATTTCCCCTTTCTCTATATTTTCGTCAGTTCACGTTTGTTATTTTCAGATCTGCATTTTCTGCCTTAGGGGCTTGCGCTTGACGTTCCCTCTGATGGGAATGACCTTCTCCTGAACTTCTTACTATCTTAACATTTCGATCTCTTCTCAAATACCAGTCTCCTGCAGGCTTCTCCATATTCTTCTATCCGATTTCTATTTTTGCCACCTCAACTACTTAGGCACACATTTTTCTTCCTATGTCTTATTACTGTTTAAAATTGTTTACATTTTACATTTGTTTTCTTACTTGGGTGTCTCCTCCACTAAGATACGGCCTCCATAAGAACAGGAAATTTGCTTGTCTTGTCCACCACTGTATCTCCTCAACATCTAGATCAGAGCTTGGAACAAAGCAAAGAAATGAATTTGTGTTTCTTTGAACTAGGTCTTGGTGGAGAAAGCAGTGAACCAAGAAGGAATAAGGAGGAACTGAATATGGTCTTGTTCTCTTACCATACTCCTTCTTATTAAAAATGCTGAGCTGTAATAAGCATCAGATCACATCTCTGTTGATGATAGGTTTGGAATTTGGTAGTAAACGTTGAAGAATATTACTAAAGTTATGAATACATATTTTCAAGTTGCTTTCCAGAAAGATATATGTCATATATTTCTACCTGAGAGTGTTGGTTTCTCAGAACTTCCACCAGTATTGAATTATATATTTTCATATTTGCAGATTTAGTGTGTGAAAAATAGTATCTCATTTTTATTTATACTTCTTAGTTACTATTGAATTCTTCCCCCTTATGCTTAATTTATCAATTTGTCTCTTTTTTTTCCTTTGAATTAGTACTTTCTCACCTTTACCTAGGTTTCCTCCAGGAAGTTAGTGATATTCTTATTGATTATTAAGAGGGCTTTTATTTCATATTTTTTTATTCTTTGCAGCTATTTTCTTCAGCTTTTTAAAACTGTAGTAATTCTTTTGAAGTCCCTTATATTCACTCTAATGTATTGTCCTTTACTATTGTATATTCTTATTTTTACATTTAGTGATTTTTATCCTTATAGTATATATTCTACCGAATGGTGTGAAATAAGACTCTTATCTGGATACTTTATCAAATCACAGATCTTCTCAGCACTGTTTATTAACTCCCTGTACCACTAGTTGTCAGTGCTTCTTTTATCTTAAGTGTAGGCATGTGTGTGTGTGTGTGTTATTGTGTGTGTGTGTGTTATTGATGTATTTCTAAACCATCTGTCTGCTCTTCTAAACTGTCTGTTGGCGTTTTTATGCAACTGTCACATTGGTTTACTATTTTAAATTTTCTTGTACGGTTACTTCCCAGTCGTCCTTGCCATCAATATTATCCTAAAATATGTGTTTTTACTTTTATTCCACTAGATTGACTGGAACAGCTTTTTAAAAATTATAACTACTAATGATGTAAACAAAATTATTACATTTGGTTAAAATTTAGGAAAAGTTTGACATTTAAAATATGCTTTCCTTCTGTCCATGAACATAGCATTTTTTTCACTTATTAAAAAATTTTTTCAGCATTCCTTATGTCCTACATGTTTCTGCTTTCTACTGTTGTTTTAATGAAATATATGGATTTTGAATTGAGATGTATGCATTTCAAATTAGAATTGTCAGGTGCAACTTATCTCACAGGCTTGACATAAGAAGTGTTATGTATGATAAGTACTGGAAGTGCTGCTTTAAAAATAATTGACTGTCAATAAATGTTGATCTCTTATATTTCTTTCAGAACCAAACCAAGAACCAAACCTGTTACAGTGGAGGGTTAGCCTAGATTCTGTCTTAGTTACCTCAAGTTTCAATCATGGTACCTTAGTTATGTAGGTTTAAATTACAGATATTTATTCATAATAGGCCATATGATCTTTCATGTCAATCATTATCTACAAGATCACTTCGGAAACTTTAAAACACTGTACGGTGTAAGGTGGTAGTTATTATTTTTAAAAATCCTTTTTATTAGCAACATGCCAGGTGTTTTCCAGCTTAAATTGTTTTAATGAATTTATAAAGTCAAAAGCAAATGAACACACAAAAAAGGTTTGGAGGCAAGTTATCTCATATCACTGATAAATGTAGAATGTTATACACTTCTAGGCATGTTTTAAATTCTTCAGCTCAGGAGTGTCTTTTCGTAATTAAAATTTATCATTTGAAATTAATTCTGTTGAGACTAATCAATCAATTGAATGTATGTAAATATATATAATTACAGATTCCATTTTATATAGATTTAGAGGTATGCAAATTTGTTATTTCTTCATGTGTCATTCCTGGTAGGTTGTGTTTTTCAATAAATTTGTCCATTTCATCTAAGTAATTCAAGATTAGTGTCACAAAACTGAATTTTTCAACTTTCTCTCCAAACCTGTTATTTGTCCTTTAGCGGTCTCTTTTTCCATGCTTTTGGCCACACCACAAAAGAATCTCAGCTTTGACTCCTGTTCTCTTTCCTTCTCCACACTTACTAAGCTCTACGCCATCTAGCTCTTATTAGTAATTTCCAGATCCAACTTTTATTTTTATCTGTTGCTGCTACTGCTTTGGTTGTTGAGGTTTTCAGTGATTCTTTTTTGTTTTTTGAATTTTATTTTATTATTATGTTTTTATACAGCAGGTTCTTATTAGTTATCTGTTTTATACATATTAGTGTATATATGTCAGTCCCAATCTCCCAATTCATCCCACCACCGCCACCCCTTTTTTTAAAATTAATTATTTATTTATTTTTTGTCTGCATTGGGTCTGCGTTGCTGCGTGTGGGCTTTCTCTAGTTGTGGTGAGCGGGGGCTACTCTTTGTTGCAGTGCGTGGGCTTCTCATTGCGGTGGCTTCTCTGGTTGTGGAGCATGGGCTCTAGGTGCGTGGGCTTCAGTAGTTGTGGCACATGGGCTCTAGAGCACAGGCTCAGTGGTTGTGGCGCACGGGCTTAGTTGCTCCACGACACGTGAGATCTTCCCGGACCAGGGCTCTAACCCGTGTCCCCTGCATCGGCAGGCAGATTCTTAGCCACTGCGCCACCAGTGAAGTCCTAGTGATTCTTATGTAGACTTTATCACAGCCTCTATAAGAGGCTTTGCCTCTAGAGTTGACTCCACCTGTTCATCTTTAGTGATGTTAGAATAGTCTTTCAGAATGCGGGTCTGCCTTGGTCCTCACTGACTTCTCACCACAAAGTGAGAGTCTCATTTCCTCACATAGTACCTGGCATATAGTAGGTGATATATACATTTGTTTTATTCAATTGAGTAAGAGTATTTTACTCAGTATTAATTGACCATCACTAATCTTTGCTGAATTTCTAGATTTATTCCTCTTAAGAGAGTTCATTCACTTAGCAGTTTTTTCTTTTGGAAGATGAATTACACAGTTGTCTAATATAATATATATCCATGTCTATAAAACAGGATATCATCTTGCTTCGGAAAATGATATGGTTTCCTTTAAAGAACTTAAAGTGAGTTTTGAATAGCTGTAACTAGTATGGTTTTAGGTTGGTTTGAATTTTATTAAGTTGCTTTATTTTCACAGTGCTGAAATTTTGTTAGCATAATTTGACCAAGTTGCATCTTCAGATTCAAGCTGTTTATTGACAATCTAAGATTTAATTATTTTAACTTGTTAACATGTAAAATAATGTCATTTAAAGGCAGTGACAGGTGATATTCTAACTGTATGCAAATATTCAATTCCATAATTAAGACTAGTGTACCTTCAGTTATATGGATAGAAATATGTAAATTTTGCACATGGAAAAGATCAGCTTATACAAACAAACAAACCTTATTTATGTCTCCTGCAACTTTTTTTCCTAATCATTTGGGGGATCAGAAAATCTTCCCGATGTGCTTGGCTATGTATGTAAGATGTCTAATGCTCATTTAGTATCTCTTATCATGGAAGTTGAGAGGAGCACTGAGCCACTAAACGAATAAGAAATAGTTCCATTTGTGGATAGGAAAATGAAATCGTTTATCTGCCATCAGTGTGTTTCTCCAGAAGGAAAAGAAAACTGACTCATATACTTCTAGGTATCTATTGACTGGTTTATTAGTATTAATTGACTTATTATTGATTTATTTGCTTCTCAGTTTGTCACATGTTGAAGACATTCTCTTTGACTACGTGGAAACTTTGATAATCATTTTCAATTGACATCTACTTTTTTGTCCTTAGGTTTTCGAAAAATAAGTTTAGATGACCTTCGGAAGGCATATATCGTTAAGGATGTTCAGCAGTACATTCTTCATCGCTTAGATCAAGAAGAAGCTTTGAGACAACACCTCACAAAAGAAACTGCAGAGATGTTAAATCAACTGCACATTAAGAGCAGCGGATGCTTTCTTTATCTAGAACGAGTTCTCGATGGAGTTGTAGAAAATTTTATTATGTTAAGAGAGATTCGTGACATCCCAGGAACTCTAAATGGTCTGTATCTCTGGCTGTGTCAGAGACTTTTTGTAAGAAAACAGTTTGCAAAGGTTCAGCCTATTTTGAACGTGATTCTTGCAGCCTGCCGACCTCTGACCATAACGGAATTATATCACGCAGTGTGGACCAAAAGTATGTCATTAAGCTTGGAAGACTTTCAGCGCAAGTTAGATGTCCTCTCCAAACTTCTTGTTGATGGACTAGGAGATACTAAAATACTGTTTCACTATAGTTTTGCGGAGTGGCTCCTGGATGTGAAACACTGCACCCAGAAGTATTTATGTAATGCAGCAGAAGGACACCGAATGTTGGCTATGAGTTATACCTGTCAAGCCAAGAATTTAACACCATTGGAAGCACAAGAATTTGCATTGCACTTAATTAATTCAAACTTACAGTTGGAGACAGCTGAGTTAGCTCTGTGGATGATATGGAACGGTACACCTGTCAGAGACTCCCTGTCCACACTAATACCCAAGGAGCAAGAAGTGCTACAGCTGTTGGTGAAAGCTGGTGCTCACGTCAACAGTGAAGATGATCGCACATCATGCATAGTCCGACAAGCCTTGGAAAGAGAGGATTCCATCCGGACATTACTAGATAATGGAGCATCAGTAAACCAGTGTGATTCAAATGGGAGGACATTACTGGCTAATGCTGCTTACAGTGGCAACCTTGATGTGGTGAATTTACTCGTCTCTAGGGGAGCAGATTTAGAGATAGAAGATGCTCACGGGCACACGCCACTTACCCTAGCTGCTAGACAAGGACATACCAAGGTGGTTAATTGTTTGATTGGTTGTGGAGCAAATATTAATCATACTGATCAGGATGGCTGGACGGCATTAAGATCCGCTGCTTGGGGTGGTCATACTGAGGTCGTTTCTGCACTACTGTATGCTGGCGTCAAAGTGGATTGTGCAGATGCTGATAGCCGAACAGCTTTGAGAGCAGCAGCCTGGGGAGGACATGAGGATATTGTACTTAACTTGCTACAACATGGTGCTGAAGTCAACAAAGCTGATAATGAAGGTCGAACTGCTTTGATAGCAGCAGCCTACATGGGACATAGAGAGATTGTGGAACACCTACTGGACCACGGAGCAGAAGTGAATCACGAGGACGTCGATGGCAGGACTGCACTCTCTGTGGCTGCACTTTGTGTTCCTGCAAGTAAAGGACATGCGTCGGTTGTTAGCCTTTTAATCGATCGAGGTGCTGAAGTGGATCATTGTGATAAAGATGGCATGACTCCACTGCTGGTGGCTGCCTATGAAGGACACGTCGATGTGGTTGACTTGCTTCTAGAGGGGGGAGCAGATGTCGACCACACAGATAACAATGGTCGTACACCCTTGTTAGCAGCAGCTTCTATGGGTCATGCTTCGGTTGTAAACACACTTCTGTTTTGGGGTGCAGCTGTGGACAGCATTGACAGTGAAGGGAGGACAGTCCTCAGCATAGCTTCAGCCCAAGGAAATGTTGAAGTTGTACGTACTCTACTGGATAGGGGGTTAGATGAAAATCACAGGGATGATGCGGGATGGACACCTTTGCACATGGCAGCTTTTGAAGGTCACAGATTAATATGTGAAGCACTTATTGAACAAGGTGCTAGAACAAATGAAATAGATAATGATGGGCGGATACCTTTCATATTAGCTTCGCAAGAGGGTCATTATGATTGTGTTCAAGTATTACTGGAAAACAAATCCAACATTGATCACAGAGGTTATGATGGAAGAAATGCACTGCGGGTTGCCGCATTAGAAGGACACAGGGACATTGTTGAATTACTTTTTAGCCACGGAGCTGATGTGAACTACAAAGATGCTGATGGCAGGCCTACTCTTTATATTTTGGCCTTAGAAAACCAACTTACAATGGCTGAATATTTTTTAGAAAATGGTGCAAATGTAGAAGCAAGTGATGCTGAAGGAAGGACAGCACTTCATGTTTCCTGCTGGCAAGGCCATTTGGAAATGGTGCAGGTTCTGATCACCTACCATGCTGACGTCAACGCTGCAGACAATGAAAAGCGCTCTGCTCTGCAGTCTGCAGCCTGGCAGGGCCACGTAAAAGTGGTGCAGCTTCTGATTGAGCATGGCGCCATGGTGGACCATACCTGTAATCAAGGTGCAACTGCGCTCTGCATTGCG
Organism: Pseudorca crassidens; assembly: GCF_039906515.1. Classification (NCBI taxonomy): domain Eukaryota; kingdom Metazoa; phylum Chordata; class Mammalia; order Artiodactyla; family Delphinidae; genus Pseudorca; species Pseudorca crassidens. Next base: position 17,169,824 of record NC_090299.1, read on the forward strand.
GCCCAGGAGGGGCACATTGATGTTGTGCAGGTTTTATTAGAGCACGGTGCTGATCCAAACCATGCTGATCAATTTGGACGCACTGCTATGCGTGTTGCAGCCAAAAATGGACATTCTCAGATAATTAAATTATTAGAAAAATATGGTGCATCCAGTTTGAATGGCTGTTCTCCATCCCCTGTCCACACAATGGAGCAAAAGCCTCTACAGTCAGTGTCTTCAAAAATGCAGTCATTAACAATTAAATCAAATAGCTCTGGCAGTACTGGTGGAGGGGACGTGCAGCCTTCGCTGCGCGGGTTACCGAATGGGCCAGCTCATGCATTCAGTTCTCCTTCAGAATCTCCGGACTCGACAGTTGATCGGCAGAAGTCGTCATTGTCAAATAATTCCCTGAAAAGCTCAAAAAATTCATCTTTGAGAACTACTTCATCTACAGCAACGGCTCAAACAGTGCCAATTGACAGCTTTCACAGCTTGTCATTTACAGAACAAATTCAGCAGCATTCGTTGCCGCGCAGTAGAAGTCGACAGTCAATTGTTTCCCCGTCTTCCACAACACAGTCCTTGGGACAGAGCCATCATTCACCGAGCAGTGAGTTTGAGTGGAGTCAAGTAAAGCCCAGTTTGAAGTCAACTAAAACAAATAAAGGGGGGAAATCAGAAAATGCCAACAAATCTGGGTCAGCTGGGAAAAAAGCTAAACAAAATAATTCTTCACAGCCAAAGGTTCTAGAATATGAAATGACTCAGTTTGATAAAAGAGGACCTACAGCCAAATCTGGGACTAGTGCACCATCTAAACAGATGCCAGCAGAATCGCAGTGCAAAATTATACCTTCAGCTCAGCAAGAAATCGGTCGATCGCAACAGCAGTTTCTTATTCACCAACAAAGTGGGGAACAGAAGAAGAGAAACGGAATAATGACAAATCCAAATTATCATCTTCAGAGCAACCAGGTTTTTCTTGGTAGGGTTTCAGTCCCACGAACAGTACAGGATAGAGGGCATCAGGAAGTGCTGGAAGGATATCCTTCCTCGGAGACGGAATTAAGCCTTAAACAAGCCCTGAAGCTTCAGATTGAGGGTTCTGACCCAAGCTTCAACTATAAAAAGGAAACACCATTATAAAAGGTAACATTTCATCAACATAAAGAATAAATGTCCAAAGTGTAGTTCCCTCTACTTAGAATACTCTTCCCTAACCCACACAGCCACCTCATCACTCTTCCTGTCGTCTTCTCAGCAAGACCCTCCCTCATCACTCTTTGGAATTTGAATTCTCCCACCTCCAGCGCTCCCTTTCCCCCTTTCCTGCTTTACATTAGCCACAGTACTTACTATTTAACATGCTTTATATATTTTATTTATTATGTTTATTATTTGTCTCCTCTCTACTGAAATGTAAGCTTTGTGAGAGTAGGGATTTTTATCTCTTTGGTTCACCACTGTATTCCAGGTACTTGGAATACTGCTTGGACCTATAGTAGTTTCTCAGTAGAAATGTGTTGAGTAAGTGAATGAATGAGTGGGTGAATGAATATGCTATTTATGGATCTCAGATTAAGAATTCCTTCCTATACAGTCATTTCCCCTCTTAAAAGTTCTCTGATGGTAACAGAGGCAGGGGCTATTTCAGTAATATTCCCTTTTGGGTTTGAATAAGGTAGTGTATATAGTGCTTAGTAGGTAGTTAGGGAAGGTTAATTTCCTTCCTTTTTCCACCCTGGAAGAAATAAAAGATTTAATCATGAAAGGTAATTTTTATTATGACAGATCCCTTAAGAATCTTCCAAGTAAAATTTACACATATCAAGAATAGGTGTGGAAAGATGATAAATGGATGTATTGGCAAGAGGGTATTTAGGACCCAGTATATTTAGACGTTAGAATTAAATGTTTAAACCTCAAAGTTATATTTATTAAATAAAAACATTTTTTTTCTCCTTTTCACTACAGTGGATGCTACAGTAATTACATAGGGGAGGTTAATGGGAAAACAGATGCATAATTTTATATTATGGATACTTTTTCTGAAGTACATTTCTCATATTCAGGATAAATTCAGATTTCACTAGGAATTTTTGCTAACTTATACTACAATTATATTTATCCCACTTTGCTTAATCATTTTTCATCCTCTAACAAAATTGTACTCTTTTCTTTAACAAACTTGAAATCTTTCTTTTGCTTTTTTGTCTTTGGAGATAAATTTTTAGGGATGTTTTAGGTAAAACATTATTATAAATACATTTCCTATACCTTCTAATAATAAACACCCTTCACTGTGAATCTACAGACAACTAGTCAAATCTCATTCAACAGTAATTTGTCTAAAAGTAGTGGATACATTCTCCAATGTGATTTATTTTAAAAATATTTAGTTCTGATGGTACAGCCCTCCAACTCATTCTGTCTTTTGTAAAGGTTAAGTATAGATATATATTATACAGTAAAACATATGAATTAAGGTAAACACTTTGTGGAATCTTTAAAAGTGATTTATACGTTAAATAATGAATCTCTAAAAGGTCTACTTTTGTGCTTTACATAGTAAATATATGTATATATTCTTTTGTAGGGTTTTAAAACTAGATGTAGTTAGATAATAAGTATAATATAGAGATTAATTTCTTTTTTAACTTTTGCATTAGTTTCCTATTCTGTGAAACAGAGGACATTGTGATTGGAGTGATTCTTCAGCTACTGGATGAAAACATAAAATGCCTGTTGATTTGCTGGAAAAAAAAAAAATGAAGAATGTGATATCTGCAGTACAGTTACCTTAAATACTGTAATGTGCCTAAATAGTAAGGCTGCCTTCTCAGTGTAACCCTCTGTACTTAAAAAATTTCATTTTGTGTGCTTTGTATTAACTACCCAAGAGTAAGCACTTTTTTTTTTTTAAATGCAGATACATACTGCGGTTCCTTGATAAAAGCTGAAAAAGATCTTGAGTAAAGTATTTTAAGTTAAGATTTGATAAATGTGCATGTGCCATGATCAAATATATATGAAAAGGCAGTGTTCTTTGTATTTATTTTTTTCTTTCTGTGGCAAACAAAACTTAAGCATACTGTTTCAGTTGTATTTGCCTTGTTGTAGTGTATGGCTTGTTTCCTGTATCCTTAAAAATGTCACTCAATAAAATAAATCATACAACTATTTTATGTTCACTACACCTTCAGCACTGGTTAAAAATGTGTTTCTATTTAATGCCACATCGAGGTGAAAAAAGTTTCATGAAAGATTTTTAAAATGTCTAGTATTTTAGGGATCTGCTCTAAGTAGTTTATATTTGGATTTCCCAGTAGAATCCTCCTAATCTTCGGCTAAAGGTGTCAAAAAAAAAAAGAAAAAAGAAAAGAAAAAGGAAAGAAAAGAAAACTCACACACACACAGACTATAGGCAGAATAAAGTTCTGCTTCGTTCACTGGGATGCAGTTTCACCTTCCACTCACTTGTCATTCCACCTCCAAGAAGACAGATGATCATTCCTGAGGCATGAAAATTCTCAGGGACAGAGCCAGGCCTCAGTGGCATGTGTGTAGAGGGAGATGCACCTGTCTATCTGAGGGTAGATTTTTGATCCCTGAACAATTCATTGACTACCCTTTCTCTCTTCCATCCAGTTAAATAAAATATCTACCACTGTAAATTGTGATGGTAGCTTCTCTCTCAGTTGTTTCTATTTTGTAAATCACTGCATGACCAAAATAGCCCCCACTCAAAATCAATTGGGTCAATTTTAGTGATTAGTTGGATGAATATTCTTGATGAATATAATACGTGTTTTCCTTCGCTGATGACACCACTAACCTATCGGCCATAGCACAGGTGTATTTTTTTTTTTAACTGCTATTTGATAAATGGTAGTGATGGATTTGCACTTTTCTGTCCACATACTCTTTCCTGTTTTTCTCTTTGGACAATCGCTTCCAGAATGATGGATGCCAGGGTTAAGGGTGAAGTCTGTAACCCAGGAAAACAAAGTTGACCGCTCACATGAGCATGTGACCCAGAGCTTTAGCCTCCTGGGTGGACTCTAAACCAGTTGAGCTAGCTTAGTGGGTTGTGTGCATGTCTGGAAAGATTAAAATTTATTGTTTAGAAACCAAGGTTGTAGGTTTGATCTTTGAAAAAGCCCTGGGATCTTACAAAAAAAACCCAGAAATTCTGTTCTTTCTATGTGCATAAGGAGGAATAAGGGAAGAGAATTTGGAGATTCAGCACAAAACCATTGCTACTACTGGAAAAAATCTTTAGAAAATGTCTTAGTAACTGAGGTCAGTAATGTCATCTTCATATATGAAGGACATATACATGATACATTGTTCACAGAAATAGAAATGTATAATTGGTTGTGATAAATGTTTCACTTGATCTTCCTATAAGGCTTTTATTTTTGCTTCTGTTTTTTAAAGTCAGCAAAACTTATGTGTTTATGTCATCAGTAAGTCAAATCAAGAATAGGAGATAAGTTGATAAGTTCAGTTAATATTAAGGTGACATGGCAATATTGATAACTCGAATGTGAATGTTTCAAGTATTGAATTTTTGTCCCTATGGGACATTTATTAAATACGCTTAATAGGACTCTTGCAAAGTAGCCTTAAAAGTGTTAATGATTCTGTTAATAAATATGAACACATCCTATTATTATAACCAACTTTACTCATATCTCAAATACAGTACATTTATGTAATTTTAGAAGATGAAGCTCCAATTTCTTATTAGGTGTATTTTTCTTTAGAAAGAGAACCCTGAAAGCTGCCAGTTTTTCTAGTAAACCTTGAATTATTGGAATTATATTTATTTAATTTTATTGTTTTTACAAAAATGCACCTTGTGGCCAAAGGGCAAAGTTATGACTCATTACATAAGGGATTTATGTTTTCTGAAGAGCTAAATGTTTTCATATCCATACTATATACACTTGAAACAGTTGGTAGGAAGAGAACCTGTTGGAAAAATATGATTTTCAAAAGTAAATATTCCTCTGGATGTTTTTATATTAATTAAGCTTTGGAATAGAACAGCAATGGCTTTCAGTTAGAATATGGATGAAAAGGGGGCTGAAGATGCCCTGCTTTGCTTATTTGTTTCTGTGGGGATTTATTTAATACCATGACCGACAATAGCTTCTGCTTCACTAAGAGAGTAAAAATAGTCCCACAAATATAAAACTCCTAAAGAGCTATTTTTTAAATAAAAATGTTTAAATTTTGTAAATCACTTGATGCCACAACACAACCATGCCGCCATGTGCTTGTAACAGTTTTATACCATTCCTTGTGTGCTTCCCTAACAGCCATGAGTTGATAATAAAGAAAGTGATAAAAAATACAGCAATGAAAAATAAAATCTCCATGTTTGTAGGAAAGGTTTTGGAAGGAAAATTGACCAGAACTCAGTATGTCCTGCAAAGTACAGCCAGTTATATCATGTCCTTCACCCTCATCCCCATGCCTACTGGGATCCTCACCAATAATAGTTCACTGATTAAAAAAACAGGAGTAAGTACTTTTTCCAATGTTGTTTGCCTATGCAAATGTTTGTTTTACTTTAATGTCCTCCACTTACACTTCTCAGCAAATGTAGTTTCAGACAAATGCTTTTTCTTTTTTCATTTTTCCCTTGGTTTGGGGTATGTAAATAGCCTAAAATGTACATTGAATTTCACATTGTAAAAGTTTTATTTTATTCCTTGTATTATATTAAGCAAAAATCCCTATGTATATGAAAGTGCATAATAAATATATTTGCTTTACAGAGGATATCTTGTTTTAATTTTATCCTTGAACCAACAGAACATCCATGTGATTGGAGTGATTCTTACGTGCTTGCAGTAAAAACAACTGCTAGTTGTTTTAAGTTAACTTCTTTTAAGTACATACTGAGCAAATGAATTTTGGAAACATTTCATAAAGAAATGAGATATAAAACCTTTCAAAGGAACGTAGAAAAACAAAAAGATCTAGCCTTAGTATCTTCCTAAAATTTCTATAAGGACTTAATATTCTCCTCCCACCCCCAAAAACATACTGTATCTCACCATGTCAGGTTTCCTGCCTCTGAAATTGCAGTAATCCAATAAATTGTGTGCATATGTGTGTGCTCCTTGATCCTCAGAGTATCATGGGCATCTTAAATTTGATATTTTGGAGTTTTATTGCAAACAATGGTCATTTTCTAAATAATTTTCTATGTATTCTTCACTCAGTAAACTTATGTCACTTCTTCGAGAACTTCTGCTTCTTCTACCAGAACACAGTGTTGTGTGTGTGTGTCTGTACTCCAGAGGTTTCTAAAAGGGCCAACAAGGCATGTTCTGTTAGGTAATTTTACAATAATTACAGGGTTCTATAGTCATTACCTCACATTCTTTATAAAATTGTTGGAATAATAAAAGTCTTACTCTAAAAATTTTTAATAATTTTTTTTTAAACACAAGTGGGTGATGTACATAGAGGAATTTTAAAACAGACTCGTTGACTAAATAAACTTACATGGAATTTTCTAGCTGGTGGTCCAAGGAAATACACTGGGAACTTGGCAATGACTAATGTTTTCACTCCTTTGCTCTAACAGTTGGAGGGAACCCAACTAATAGTAGTGAGATACATATCAAAGGCACAGATTCCCGAATATCTGGGAAAATTTTATTCATCATGCAAATATATGCACTAATCTCATCTTTAAGATAGGGTCTCTGCTTGCTTGTTTTGCTAATATAGTAAAATTAGAATTAGCCAATATTAAAATGGAGTCATTTGAAATTTACTGCATATTTAGATTTCTACTTTTAAATACACACTGTCATTACCACACTGGCAAAATTTAGCTACATTCTAATGACCATATTCTTAGAAGAATATATTTTTAATGTTTAGAAAAAGCCCCTGTGTACATCCAGCTTTCTACTTATTCTTGTTCTAAATTGATACAAAGGTATGTCCCAAAAGAACTGATGCTGCAATTTTAATGAGTGTCTGTTACTCCTATTTTGTTTGTAAACTTAGGTTGAAATATACACAGCAAGAAACACACATCCTAAGTTCCTGTCCTATACATTTTTATAAAGTGAACAGACCTGTTAACTGTTGTATAATATTGCATTGTGTGAATTTACCATACTTTCAAAAATCCATTTTACTACTAATGGGTATTTGGATTGTTTTGGTTTGGGGCTCTTGGAAATTCTGCAGGCAGTTACATTTTTGTGCATACTTTTGGTGTCCATGTGTGTACATTTCTTTTTCATGATGAGTGAAATTACTGCATCTTATGGTATGTGTATGATTAGCTTTAATAATGTCAAACAATTTTCCCAAGTGATTGTATCAATTTCTACACACATCAGCCATATACAATAGTCTCTTATTGCTCTACATCCTTGTCAATACTTGATATTGTTTAATTTTCTTCTTTTTTCTTTTCTCTTTTTTTTGTCATTCTGTTTGATTGTATTCTAGTATTACATTTGAGGTTTGAATTTGCATTTCCCAGATGACTAAAGAAATTAGACATTTTACATATGATTTTTGTCTATTCGTATATGCTGACTTGTGAAGAAATTTGCCCTTTTTCCCCCTTGGGTTTCTTGGTTCTTAGAAATTCTTTTATGTTTTGGATATAAATCCTTGTTATAATATATACAATGCAGATATCTTCTCTTGATTCTGTGCTTTGCCCTTTCACTCTCATGATGGCATGTTTTAATAGAGGTTCTTATTTAATATTTTTTAGAAGTTAATGCTTTTTTGTGTCCTATTGTATAAATATTTGCCTGGCCCAAGGTCATGATGATAGCCTCCTATGTTTTCTTCTAATAGGTTTTTGTTTTACCTTGATGAATTATCAAATTAATCCAGCATTATCTATTTCTCATTGTATTTTAGTATCATTTTGTCATAAATCATGTATTCTTATATGGGTAGATCTTTTTTGTCCATCCTTGAGCCAATATCAGACACATTTAATTACTGTGGCTTTAGAAGTTTTAATATCTAGTAGTGTGAATCCTCCCACTCTTTTCTTCAAGATTGCCATGGCTCTTCTTAGCATTGTTTTTGCGTTTCTATATGAACTTTTAAAATCAGCTTCTCAGTTGTCATTTCAAAAAGAAACTTGCCAAGAGATTTCGACTGAGATTGCATTGAATCTGCAGATCAATTTGGAGCTGGGTGAATTGATCTGTTTATACATTTAGTCTTCCAATCAATGAACTTGTGTATCTTTCATTATTTTCAGTAATGTCTCTTAGTTTTCTGTGTAGAGGTATGTGCATCTATTAGATGTGTTCCTAGATAATTTGTTGCTCATTGATGCTGTTGTAAATGGTATTTTTATTTCATTTTCTATTTGTTATATATAGAAGTCATTTCAGTATATTGATCATGTATTCATAAGTCTTGCTGAATTTTTTAATGTGAGGTATAACTCACATACAATAAAATTCATCCTTTTTAAGGCTAGTTTGATGAGTTTTGACAAATGTATACAATATCAACACCACCACAATTGAGATATAGAATATTTCCATCACTTCATAAAGTTCCTTTGTCCCTTTGGAAATCAATTCTCTCTTCTCACCCCCAGCCTCTGGCAACCACTGGTCTGATTTCTTAATAGTTTTGCCTTTTTAGAGATATCTTATTTGCATTTAGATATTTGTGTCAACATATGATTTCATTTGTCTTGGGTAAATATTTAAGAGTGGGATTGCTGAGTTGCGAGGTACGTATACCTTCACATTTATAAGAAATTAATGAAGCCCTTTACATGGTGGCTCTACCATTTTGCATTCTCGCCCACAGTGGATGAGATTTCCAGTGTCTCCACATTTTCACCCACACTTGGAATTGTCAGTCTTTTTAATTGAAATTGTCATTGAGATGACTGTAGCCTCACATGCGGTTGTAAGACATAATAGATACCCTATGTACCCTTTCTCTAATTTCCTCACATGGTAGCATCTGGGGAAACTACAGAACAATATCACAGGCAAGATATTATCATTGATAAGATCCACCAATCTTATTCCAATTTCTGTTTTACACGTTCTCGTGTGTGCATGCACGCACGCACACGTGCACACATTTAGTTCCGTTCAGTTTTATCATTTGTGTATGTTCCTATATCCAACACAACAGTCAAAATACAAAACAGTTCCGTGCCTACAAGGATCCCTTGTGTTGCTTTCGTAACTACACTCACCTGCTTCCTGTCCAGCCCCTCCATTCTTAATTCCTGGCAACCACTAATCCAGTCTCCATTTTCATAATTCTATTATTTCGAAATTGTTAAATAAATAGAATCATAGCGTATGTAATGTTTTTGGCTTGGCTTTTCTCACTCAGCAGAGTTCCCTTGAGGTTTATCTAAGTTGCGTGTGTCAGTAGTTGTTTTTCTTTTTACTGCTGAATATTTCATGGTGTGTACATGCCACAGTTTAGTTGACGATTCACCCATTGATGGGCATGTGGACTGTTTCCAGTTTTGAGCTGTTATGAATAAAGCTGCTATCAATATCTGTGTATAGATTTTTTTGTGTGAATATAAGGTTTCATTTCTCTAGAATAAATGCCCAGACTTCAATTGCTGAGTCACATGGTAATTGCATGTTTAATTTTTTAAGAAACAGCCACACTTTTCCAGAGTAACTATATCATTTTACATTTTCATCAGCAATGTGCGAGTGCTCCAATTTCCTCACATCCTTGCCAGAATTTGTTGTCACTGTTTTTTATTTCAGCCATTCTGATAAATATATAGTAGTAGCTCATGTTTCAATTTGAATTTCTCTAATGACTAATGATGTGGAACATCTCTTCATGTGTCTATTTGCCATCTATATATTCTGTTCAGTGAAATGTTTGTGTTGTTTGCCTATTTTCCAATTGGATTTTGGGGGGTTTTTTAATGTAGAGTTTTTTATTTGTTCTAGATACTAATCCTTTGTCAGATACATGGTTTGCAATATTTTCTCACAGTCAGTAGCTTGTCTTCATTTTTTTCATATACTCTTTTACAGAGCAAAAGTTTTAAATTTTGGTGCACTCCAATTTATCAATTTTTTTCATTATGGACTGTGCTTTTTCTGTCAAATCTAAGAACTCTTTTCTTAGCCCTAGACCCTGAAGACTTTTGTCCTTTTTTTCTAAACGTTTTACAGTTTTTACATTTTACATTTAGGTTTAGGTTGAGTTCATTTTTTTTTGGCTATGAAAGTCCAATTACTTTCAGCAACTTTATTCTTCCTTCACTGATTTGCTTTGGCACCTTTGTCAAAAATCAGTTCAGTATCTTTGTGTGGGTCTATTTCTGGGTTCTCTATTCTGTTCTTTTGATTGAATTGTGTCAATTTGATTGAATTCAATTTGATTGAATTTGATTGTGTGTCTCTTACTCTGCCAATACTGCTCTATCTTGATTGCAGTAGATATACAGTAAGCCTTAATATAAAGTATCATGATTCCTCCCATATTACTTTTTTTCAGATTTTCTAGGGCCTGTGCCTCTCAGTGGAAATTTTAGCTAGTCTAGAGCTAAGTAAATGTATTTATATCTTTGATTTCTTTCATCAGCTTTTGTAATTTTTCATTTACAGATCCTGTAAATGTTTTGTTAAGTATATATCTAAGAAATTCATGTTCTTTGAAGCAATTATAGATTGAGCTTTTAATTTCAGTTTACACATGTTCTTTGTTAGTGTACTAATTTTTATGGGTAATCTTGCAGAATTCACTCATTTTTATTTAAGTGAATTTAGCAAGGTCAGTACACAAACACAAAAATATTATTTATACTAGCAACAAACTGGAAAAAGAAAATTTAAAAATAGTATTTACAAAAGCATCAGAAAAAAATTGAAATACTTAGGGATAAATTTAACAAAATATGTGCAACAAATATACACTGAAAACTACAAAACATTGCTGAGAGAAATAGAGTGATATATTGTCTTCATGAATCAGAGAACTCAATATTCATAAGAAGTGCATTCTCCCCAAATTATCTATAGATTCAATCAAGGTCCCAGCAGGGTATTTGTGTGGATATTAACAAAATGATTTGAAAATTTACATGGAAATGCAAAGGACTTAGGGTAGTCAAAATATCGTTGAAAAAGAAAAAAATTGGATTTACTGTAAAAGTAATCAAGATAGTATGGTATTGGCATAATGATAGAGATAGATCAATGGAACAGAAATGAGTTCATGAACAGATCTACACATATTTGTTCCACTGACTTTCAACAAAATGACAAAGTAATTCAATAGTGAAAGGATAGTATTTTCATCAAATGAATATTTGTGTCTAAAATAAAGAACTTGTACTACACAATAATAAGAAAACCTAATTTCATCCTAGTTGAAAAAATGGGCAAAATATTCAAAAATACTACATTAAAGAAGATATACAGATGGCAAATAAACATGTGAAAAGAGGCTCAACATTAATTTGCAGGAGAAACCAATTTAAAATCACAATGAGATTTAACTATATATCCACAAGAATGGCTAAAATTTTTTAAAGGCTGACAAAGAACTTTCTATTCCAATAAGGTGGAACATAGTCATACCCATGTTTTACATATTCCTTATGGCTGCTCTCATACTATGAAAATATAGTTAAATAGTTGCAACAGAAATTGTATGTATGACCCATTAAGCCAAAATTACTCACTATCTTTCCATTTACAGAAAAAAAAATTGCATTATTTATTTGAGATCTTCTTTCAAATATAATAATTTAATGCTACAAAATTTCCTCTAAGTACTGCTTTAACCACATTCTACAAATGGCATATTGTTTTTCTTTTGTATCCAGTCAAAAGTATCTTCTGATTACCCTGTGATTTCTCTTTTTGACCCAAGTGTATTTAGATATGTATTGTTTGCTTTCTAAATATTTGGGTATACTTTCAGATTTTTCTGGAAAGATACATTTTGATTACTCATTCTTGGCTATTCCATTGGCATTAGAGAACATACTTTTTATGACTTCAATCATTTTACATTTGTTGAGGTTGTTCCATGGCCCAGAATACACCTATCTTAGTAATGTTTCATGTATGTACAATTGAAAAAACACTTATACTGTTGTTGGATGAAATGTTATATATATATCAATTATGTCAAGTTGGTTAAGTATTGTTCAGCTCTTACGTTTTCTTGTTTACTTGTTCTATTGAATGAACAAGGAGTACTAAAATCTTTAATTATAATTGCAGATTTGTCTTTCTCCTTTCAGATCTTTCAGATTTTGTATATGAATTTAAAACCATTGTGCCCTCTTGATGAATTGACCCCTTTATCCTTATTCAATGTACCCCTTTATCCTTGGCAAAATTCCTTATTCTGAAGTCTCTTTTGTCTGATATTAATGCAGCCATTACAACTTTCTTCAAAGTCTTTTTTCCTGGTATATTCTTCCATCCTTTTACTTTCTGCTTTTTTATTATTGGAGTATAATTGCTTTATGATGTTGTGTTAGTTTCTGCTGTACAATGAAGTGAATCAGCTATACGTGTACATATATCCCCTCCCTCTTGGATCTCCCCCACCATTCCACCCATCTAGGTCATCACAGAGCACCAAACTGAGCTCCCTGTGCTATACAGCAGGTTCCCACTAGCTATCTATTTTACACATGGTAGTGTATATATGTCAATCCTAATCTCCTTTACTTTTAACCTATTTATTTATTTATATTTGAAGTGGGTTTCTTATACATGGTATGTAGCTGGTCCTTGCTTCTTTTTATCCAATTAACAACCTGTCTTCTGATTGGAATATTTGATCATTTACATTTAATATAGCTAATATAACTGAGTTTGTCTACTGTCTTGCTACTTGTTTTATGTTTGTCTCCTTTGTTCTTTGTTCCTTTATTCTCTGTTTTCCTGTTTTATTTTGTAGTATCATTTTATGGTTCCATGTTATTCCAACTATTAGCTATTATTTATAGCTCTTAATTTTGTTTTTTAATGATTGCTCTAGGGTCTACTGTATACATCATTAACTTATCACTGTGTTCCTTCAGATAAGATTACACTTTACATATAGTTTAACAACCTTATAATAATATGTTTCCATTTTCTCTTTCCCATACTTTGTGTTATTGTTATCATATATTTTATATCTACACATGACTTAAACCCCACAATGTATTCTTACTATTTTTGCTCTAGACATTCAGCTATTTTTAAAGATTAAAAGAAACCCAAAACTTTATATTTACCCATTTTTTTACCATTTCTAGCACTCTTCATTTCTTTGTTTTATTTTTTTTTCACATCTTTATTGGAGTATAAATGCTTTACAATGTTGTGTTAGTTTCTGCTGTGCAACAAAGTGAATCAGCTATACATATACATATATCCCCATATCCCCCGCTCCCCTGGCCTCCCTCTCACGCTCCCTATCCCATCCCTCTAGGTGGTCACAAAGCATTGAGTTGATCTCCTTGTGCTATGCAGCTGCTTCCCACTAGCCATCCATTTTACATTTGGTAGTGTATATATGTCAATGCTACTCTCTCACTTCATCCCAGCTTCCCCTTCCCCCACATGCCCTCAAGTCTGTTCTCTATGTCTGCGTCTTTATTCCTGCCCTGCTACTAGGTTCATCAGTACCGCTTTTTAAAATTCCATATATATGCGTTAATATATGGTATTTGTTTCTCTCTTTCTGACTTACTTCACTCTGTATGACAGACTCTAGGTCCATCCACCTCACTACAAATAACTCAATTTCGATTCTTTTTATGGTTGAGTAATATTCCATTGTATATATGTGTCGCATCTCCTTTATCCATTCATCTGTTGATGGACATTTAGGTTGCTTCCATGTGCTGGTTATTATAAATAGTGCTGCAATGAACACTTGATAAATGCCTCATTATGGCAAATGGAATATTGTATGTTTTCTCAGTGTATTAGGCTAAAATTCTTAATAAATAATTCTCTAATAACCTGCTTGCTTCAACCTATTTAAAATTTCCTAAAGATTCCATTCAGTCATCTGATTATCTTTACTCAACACTCTGAACCTAATTTTAACCTCTATGAAAATACTCATATTTAAATCTGCTATTTAATAATGTACTATGTTAAAACAATAACATAATTTGGGGGAGGAAATTTTAAAGAGTGTTTGTGGACTTATTCAAAATCCCATTAGTGATAATAGTGTTAGATATGTATCTAACATTAACAGATTCTTAGGTTTTGACTATTATCACCACTCTGAATCTCGAACTATTTCTTTTTAAATGTAAAGATCAGCCATGGCCAGACATTATAAGAATTATCACATGGAAATGGCACAGCAAGAAATTCCTTATAATAAGGTGGACCACTGAATGTGGATGTGGCTTTCTCCAAGGCCAATATTGTGAAAGGTGAGTGTGTGGCTCTAAGCAGCACTGAGAGTGCAAACACACTACTCACTGAAATCACATCAGTTATGCTTTTGTAGGAGGGAAGGGAGATGCTGGGAGTCATGTCTGTTCACATATTTGATTTGAGTACTTCCAGAACTGCTTATTTACTGATTTGGTAATAAATCTAAGCGGAAACAATGGTAAACAGATGACTCATCATTCTTGTCTTTTAACCACACCTAGCCTTTGTGATCTAGCCTAGTTCAATAGTTTAGGAATTGGAGCATAGTGGGTATTTGCGCATTACTTTGAACATTTTCTCTTAAGAATTTGAGGATGAGTTTTATATTAGACACATACAGCACCATTATTACATATGATATTAACTTTATGTATCAACTGGGCTAGGCTATAGTGCCCAGATGTTTGGTCAAACACCTGTTTAGATGTTGCTGTGAAGATATTTTTTAAATGTGATTAACATTTAAATCAGTGGACTTTGAGTAAAGCAGATTACCCTTCATAATGTGGGTGGACCTCATTCAATCAGTTGAAGACTTTAAGAGAAAAAGACTGAGGTCGTCTGAGAAAGAAGAATTTCTGCCTCCAGATGCCTCCGGACTCAAGATGAAACATCAGTCTCTCCTGTTCTCTACCCTGCTGGCCTGATCTGCAGAATTCAAACTTGCCAGTCCCACAATCGTATAAGCCAATTTAATAAAATACTCTGTATCTCTCTGTCTGTCTTTCTCTTATTATTCTGTTTCTCTAAAGTATCCTGACTCATACGGTACATTTTTTTAAAAAATTGAATTCAAGAACATGATAAAGGAGATAAATTAGCCATAATAATTAAGAGAATTTCTCATACTAATATTACATTTTTATCAGAATTTCCAAGATAAGTTGAATTTTGTAATTTTCTTTACTTTGATTAACTATATATGAAGAAAAAACACAAGTTAGTTATATGTGCATGAATGTTCAACTCAATACATGGACTTCAGAAAATAATACATGGTGTGCACAAAACATGCATTCAACATGAGGGTATATCCACATAGGTACAATAACGATAGATCAAACTCATATATCCACTCACACAAATCATTAACACTCAAGGAGGTTCAAATCATTTTGAGAAACTGGCTGGTTTGTTCCAAGTAAGTGGAGAACTCAATTTCCTTTAGGGAGAACTTCTAATATGATACTACTACTTAGCAATGGTGTCAAACTTTTTTTTTTTGTTTTTTGCGGTACACGGGCCTCTCACTGTTGTGGCCTCTCCCGTTGTGGAGCACAGGCTCCAGACGCACAGGCTCAGCGGCCATGGCTCACGGGCCCAGCCGCTCCGCGGCATGTGGGATCTTCCTGGACCTGCGTCCAGGGGCACGAACCCGCGTCCCCTCCATCAGCAGGCGGACTCTCAACCACTGCGCCACCAGGGAAGCCTCAGGAAACACTTCTTTTTCATTACTGTTGTATTTTATTTTTTGTTTTTTATTGTTCTTTTTCTTCGTTATGCTAAACAAATTGTCTTCTTTTCTCCCACTGTAATCTTCTTTTTGAAAGGACTTGAGTCTTACTCATCTTTGTGTCTTTTAGATTGTCTTGTACATAGTAAGCGTTCAATTACTATTCTTTTTATTGCAGTTTCTTTTTATTCAGAAACAGCTGCATGGTATTGAGAAACATTTCAATCCTGCTATTTTAGGCCACTTGTTAAAATACACTCTTGGCTTAACCAAGCTCAAAGAGGGATCAAACTCAGTACAAAATAGTATGCATTTTCTTATTCCTGCTTTCCCATCTGTTTGTATTATAGTCACTCAGTTTGTATTGAATACCACAGAAGAACAAGCCAATTATTCATCACTTACTAGTTTGAACATATGTGATTGACTGCTTGATTGCTTTTAGCTGATAACCTGACCTGACCTCTTTGTATTGGAGACTATTAAGTTGAATTCAGTTAATTATTTTAAGAAGAACTTAATAGCTGTCACTAAAGTCAAGAAAACATACGTGTGCCTTTTAATTATTCAGCAAACATGGAAACCCAGCAGTTTTCATGGATTCAAAAGAATAAGTGTGGACAGTTGATTCAGATTTGAACTTAGCTCTTGCTAACCTCAGAACCCAGATACTTTCCATCAAGCAAAATTGCCTCCTTCTCCTAGGAATCCTTTCTCCGTATTACAGTGGTTCCTTGTGAAATTTGGATATGAGATTATATTTTTAACAGAAAAAAATTTTTAAAAATTCTATTTGGTACTATATCAATTTAGTATTGTTAAACTTTTGAACTGAGATTACATTTTCACCTGATATTTGTTATGTAAAATATTAAAAAAAAAAAAAAAGTGTGGGTTGTCAGCCCCATTCCACGTCGCCAACATTATCACTTCCTCCAGCTAACCACCCCTTTCTCTGAGAATCCACCATAAGTTCTTTTGGTGCAATAATATAGGCATTCGATCTGAGACCTGGTAATAAGTCATTTGATGTAAATTTCAATAGAAGCTAAAATGGAAATAGTTGAATCAGTGGGGAATATAGCCCATTAAAAATGAAATAAAATTGGTGAAATAGAAGAAGAAAATGTGTATCAAGGTGGAAAGTAAAAGAAAATGTGTCAACTTAAGCCAAAGGAAATGTATTTGGGGGAAATTAGAAACTAAAAAAATTCATGAGAAATGTGAAGAACCTGGCCTGGACATAGGCAGAGTTCAAGTTATCCCTAGATTCTAGAAAAAGGATGTTTAGAAATAGCAGGAAATATTTGTTTAGGGAGCCACTGCAGGGATGAATAAATGCCAATTGCTTTCATTGTCTTTGTTACTCTGTTTAAGTTCCAGTGAGGTTAGCCTGGGTCACATCCCCGTCTCTTAAGAGGGAGAAGATGGACATCTAATTATATTTTTGAAGATAGTATCCAATAGGAAATACAGAATTCTCAAGAGGGAATCAGGGTGTTATTAGGAAAGGGAAATAAGTGCTAGGAAACCCCAACTAGAAAATGCCAGTTATACTGCTTATGTAAACTGAGATGTATCAAGAACTGTGAAAGCTCTGAGGTTTTACTCTACTTGCAAGCTCACAAGTCACAAGCCTGCCACAGTTTCACAGATGCCAGCAGAAGACACAAGACTTCTGGATCAGAGACAAAAGACTTTATTACGCATACCACAGCAGGCAGCATGAGCTTCATGTTTGCTTTGGTTCTCCCTGTCCCTAAGCTCTACAGGGATGATAGGGAGGCAGGTCCAGAAAGATTCTACATGCACAGTGGTTGTACATCAAAGCTAAGGAACTCAGAGCCTGGGAAACCCTCATTCTTATAAAGGGGCTGCTAGCAAACTTGCCCAATCCTTACCCCGGAGAGAGCCATTGTCTTTATTATTTTGGGCCACAAAGAATCTGCCCTCTGAACTGGAAGGAGATAGTCTATCTCCAAAGCTGTTTGCTAAACAAACATCTTTGAAAAGCTAGTGCAGAACAAAATATGTCACAAGACAGGCAGAAACATGAGAGATCTAGGGAGAATTGTCTACCAGCGAGGTGAGAGGATGAGCTGACAGAGGCAAAGAAACATTGATAGATGAACGTCTGATTCAAATCAAAGATGGAAGGAAAGCCAATGTCAAAGACATTAAAACTCAAGTTCAAAAGGACTAGAGGATAAAGATTAAGGACAAAGAGCTGAAAGATTTGGGTTTTGTAGATTCAGAGAGACCAAAGTGGTGGTGACGGTGCAGGTGTTGGTGGTGTCCTCAACCCCCGATTGTCACTTGTTTGGGTCAGACAGGCTTAGAACACCAAGAACAGGGTGGGCATTTTGACAATTTGTGCCTCCATCTGTTTGGTAGAACTTGAGGAATTATATAAATGTATTTATGGAGAAGATACAGGAACATGTTGAAATCAGGCAGAGCTCAGTTTGGTATTCAACCGAGATCAGCTCTACGCCATCGCCAAATGACAGAGCTCTAACCCGTGATGCTGCACTGAATGAGCTGTTGTTTGGTTAATTCCCAGAGTAGTACCTGGGCCCTTCATAATTTCCTAAGAAGGAAGAAGACTGTGGCCATTGTGCTTTGAAATATTTTCCCCATGGAGCCTAACTCTGTACGATACAGATGTCTTCTCTGTCCAAGTTACAGGTACTTCTTGGGAGGAAAAAAAGCCATTCTCTGTCAGTGCAGATCCCAGTCCTTCCCACAGGGCAGTGATGAGAGTGCAAGTGTGGGCCTTGAACTAAGAGTGACACCCTAGAACCTTAATGGGAGAAGATGGGCAAGTGTGGGCAACATCTCTCATTATCCTGCCTATTATCTCTCTTGTAATGTTCCTCTTAGGAATATTTGAAGAAACAGTTCTTGGTTTCTGTTTTAAAAATATGTCAATAGCTTAAAGTGTAAAAATTAGTATTAAAGAAAAAACAGTCTGAAGGTAAACTTTTTTTTAACTGAAGCATACAGTAATATAGATTGAAAAGTCAGGATTTAAAGCAGTTAGCCCCATAAAGGTAGATACTTCTACCCAAACAAGTTAAAATTGTTCTACCTAAACAATTTAAAACGTATTTTAATGGAAAAAAATTCTCAGTCAATTTTGAAAATTAAGCAATGAGAATATAAAATAAAACATATTAAGCAAGAAATGTGTAATCGCTTATAAAGTCATATAGGAGCTTTATCCTATGACAAAGTATTTCCTCCTTTTTTGGTAGTGACACTATTCAAATCTTGAGTAATGAATTACTCACAGTACTTTGTAATATATCAAAGAGAATTTTGACCTCATTGTACTAAAGCTGCTATTTAGTATATATTTCAGTCAAATACATTCTTCATCTGAGAATGAAGATTTGAACGTGATCCAGAATTTCTAATGGATAAAAAACAATTTTTAAATAAGAATAACTATTCCTCTAAGTTTTGAAAATACACGTATGGATTGGTTTAAAAACCCTCACAGTTTTTCAAGTAATTGGTTGTTAGTTCGGAACATTATCGCTGAAATTAATGTTGTTATAATCCTGCTTAAATCAATATTTTTAAAGTAAAATTTACCTTGGATCAAAGGATTTCCAAACCCAGTTGGCCATCAGAATCACTTTAGCAACTTCCCAATATTTTCTGAAAATCAGTTGTGCTTGTGAAGCACTGCCTTGGGTCATCTAGTTCAACTTCTGCCTTTAACAGAATGACTCAGAAAACTTAGTCTCAATCATATGATAGATCTTCTTAAGCCAAGCTGAATGATTTCCCACCCCCACCCCAATGTCTAAGATTCTTTGTTCCACTTTTCACATTGATTATTCTGACATTCTTCCTTCCCCACAAGGGAATACAGAGTGAACTTGGATTATTTCAAACGACAGTGGATCGTATTTCCTTTTTCAACCTGTCACACTGTGAACAGAGATGCTGCTGTTTTCCTGTCAGAGATCAGTATAGAAAAGAGTAGTGTATAACACAGTGGTCTGCAATTTTTTAATCCAATTTTTCAAGTGAAGAGAGATAACCATGCTATATGAAAATACAACCATGACACATATGAAATACATTATGAACCTTGAATGTGCATAGACTAAACAGTAGTATTGAGTTTCCTACTATCTGTAATCATATCTAAATACCTAAGAGGTCTAAGTTTCTGTATGAAGAAATCAATCTAATAATTAGAGCAAGAATTTGCTCAAATACAAACAAACTTTTTATTTTGCTTTTGCAAAAATGGTTCAGAGTTCCTGTGTATTCTTTACCTGATTCTCCCAATGGTAACATATTACATAAACATAGTACACTTATTAAAACCAGGAAATTGACATTGAAACAATTATAAAAAGCTATAGAATTTATTTGTATTTCACAAGTGTTTCATGCACTTTCTTCATTTTTTTAATAGTTCTATGAAATTTTATCATGCACATAGATTCATATAACCACCACCACAATCAAGACACAGAACTGTTCCATCATCCCCCCAAAACTGTCACCTACTCTCCCTTTATAACCACACTTTTCCCACAAACCAAGCCCCTAGTTGCTACAATGACAAACGAATTCATAAATAAGTTTGATTTAAAAACCCAATGTCACTGAATTACATTGAAATATAATGAAATATATTCATTAATGAAATTGTCTAGCTTTGTGTTGAAAAGCCAGTGATTACTTCTCATACAAACATGAAAGGCAAAGCAGCAATTTCCCTTTCTCTTCTGAATATTTTGCAAAAGTTACAAGTTGAACACTAGCAAAATCTGCATGCTTCATTTTCAGTGAAATTAGAAGTCAGATAATTCAAACTCCATTAAAAGGGTCAGGTCGGCCATGAGCAGGTAAGAGTGCCTCCAAATTTCTTGCAATGAAGAGCAGCAAACATTGTTTGAGGGAAAGTGGATAGCAAGATGGGCCAATGACAGCAGATCCCAGATAATCTAAAAAAAACAAAATAGCCCCGGTCCGGGAGGATCCCGCGTGCCGCGGAGCGGGCTGGGCCCGTGAGCCACGGCCGCTGAGCCTGCGCGTCCGGAGCCCGTGTACCGCAAAAAAAAAAAAAAAAAAAAAAAGGCAGCAAAAAAGCACTTTCTTATGGGAAGGGATCCACCTGAGGTAACCAACCTATATCTGCACACCTGGAGAGCTAATGTTTAATATTATTCAAATAAATTTGGAAACCTGGATAACATGAATCATTTCCTTAGAAAATATAATTTACCATGAAAATGACCCTGGAAAGAGTCTTAAAAATCTAAGCATCTTATTTCCATAGAAGATATATAGATATCTTGGGCAAAAAGGAAGTAAGAATAGATGGTTCACAGAAAAACTCTACCTGATATTGAGCAGAAAATTCTAATGTTTTTAAAACTGTTCTAAAATGCTGTTAAAAAAAAAAACTTCCTAATACTTTGTATGCAGCTTCATATTGCATGGTTCCAATACACATGAATTTCAGTTATTACAGTTTAGTTAAATAACACCAGTTCCTCAACAGCAGGGTTCAAATTTCAGTCACCATGATATATTAACTATGAATAATTGTATAAAGTAAAAAACTTCACTGCTAGCTCTTTAGTCCACAAATCATTATGTACATAACAGATGTGCATTATGATCAGTGATCATCATGTCACCTCTTTCAAAGTCTGTTGGTGACTGGTTGATTGGTCACTGAGTATCTGTTACTCACTTCATGAACAGACAGCAAAACACATAATTGTGTTGCTTTCTTATCTCCCAGTGATAAACCCATGCAACATTTTTCAAAAATGGATTATTGAAAGAAGAAATTGGCCAACAAAGATTAAAGTGTGACAAAGACATGGAAATTGATGATGCTGGAGTGAAAGTGGATGAAATTAGAAGATTTGAAAATGGCAACGGCAAAGCAAAGATAGGATGAAATCTAGATCTGCATGATGTTATGGTACAAACCATGTTGAAAAAGTTTGATGAATATAAAAACTAAGCTAAAGTTGCGTTAACATCTTTTAGTTTAAAATTTACTAAGCACAGAAAGCCACTATGATTGAAACATAGAATTTGCTTCTACTTTTAAGTGGAGACTGTAATAAAAAAATCCCAACCAGTTTAGCTAGGATTCAAGCTAAAACATTAAAGTTAGTTGTTGCGTTGAAAGAAAACAGAGACCATGAGGAGACCGAAAAGAGCTTTCACTGCCAGTAAAGGCTGGTTTTTGTTGTCTCAGAAGATAGTGTAAATTGACTTATGCGAAGTTATTGGTGAAACTGTTAACACAAATATGTATGCCGCTGTGAAATCTGCACCCAGATTCCAAGGATTATTAAGATCACTGTGCAGGGTTTCAGTATGCATGGTCATTTTTACAGTTTAGCACTGTAGTGCAAAGCGAGGACTGCCAGTGTAAATTGATACCAAATCATGGCAAAGCTTGTGCAAAAAGAAAATAACAGACCAATAGACTGATCTCACTTATGATTTCTGATGCAAAAAATCTTAAGTAAATATCAGCCACCAGAAGCCCACACCACATTAAAAAATATTTTATTATAACCACTGGGGTTATTCCAGGAATTCAAGCAAAATTTGATATCTGGAAAGCTATTAATATAGCAGTTCTTTTAATTACATACCTATAGAGAAAAACACATATATTTCATGGTGGCTGAAAAGACATATGACAAATGACAACAATAGTTCTTGATAAAAACACTATAGAAATAGAATAAAATGTGTTTCTTAGTATAAAAGTCAGCTTTATGCTTAATAAAGAAATATGAGTTACCTTCCCACTAAAGTCAGAATAAATCAAGAAAATTCACTCTCACCACCATTATTAATATTGTTCTGACATTAGTAGCCAACACAATTAGAAAAAGAAAAAAAAGTTGAGTTTGTAAAGAAGGTAAAATCACTGTGCGCAATGTCATCATATTCTTGGAAAAACCCAAGTGAATCAACTGAGAAACCACAGTAGGCAATTAGAGATTTCAATAAAGCAATAAGGACACAATTAACACACATTTTCAGTAATTTTCACACATACAAAAAATAACCAAGTGGAAGGTATAGTGAAAGAAGTACACTAAAATGGCATTTTTCATCTATCAGAATGACAAAACTCCCCAAATTTGATATTTAAAACACTTTTTTCTTTAAAGTCCGCGAGAAAGTAGGCTCATGATACATGAGTAGTGCTCATGTATCACAGGTGGGCATAAAACTGCTGCAATCCCTATGGAAAGCAATTTACTACATAAGAAAACTGCAAACTCTTTTACTCTTTGATTCCGCAATCCCACTTTTATAGTTTATCTGCAGATATGCCTATACATGTTTGAAATGATGAAGGTACACGTTTATTCATTGAAGCATTGTTTGAATAATCGAAAAAGCTGGCAAACAAAAACGAAAGCAGAGCAACGAAATGAAAATTGAAATGGTGAGAAGTTTGAAAAATGTCCATCAATAGGAGACTGATTAAATAAATTATTGCCTATCTATTCAACGGACCCTGCAGATAAGAAACGACAGTTCAATGTAGTAACATAACACTAAGGAATCTCCAAGAGATTTTGTCCTGTGAGGAAAAAGCTTAGTGCAGAACAATGTGCCTGCTACCTTTTGCATAAGAAAGACCACAAGATCTGCAGGAAACAATCTTGTTGAGCTCACAGATAGGAGGAGGAGAATGGAAACCCATGAGGCGACGGTGGAGGCAGACTTTTAAGCTGGATACCGCTTATTTATTTACCAAGTGAGTTTATTCCCAATTCAAAATGAAAAGTCAATGAAATAAATTCTTTTAAACTTATTCTCTAGGTCAATATTTTAAAATATTATTCATTCACTCAAAGCCCATCTCTTCTTTTTCCTGCACGTAAGTAGGCCCCATTTGCCAATTTGTACATCAGCGGCAACCCGGCCACGATGATTCATTAGGGCATCACTTCAGCGTACCCTGGGTTGCAACCCCATGAATTAGCTAAGGATGTGAAACTGTTTCTTGCCTGGGCGGCAGGCCTGGAGAAAGGTGTGAACTTCTCAAGTCAGCCTTAATTTCAGATCCAGAATCTACCATTTCCTAGCACTATGACCTTAGGCAAATCCCTTGACCTCTCTTAGCTTCAGTTTACTTTTCCCAAAAAGAAGATAATAATATCTTCACTGCAAGGTTGGTAAGATTAAAGGTGTTAATATAGAAAACACCTGCCGAGGCACAAAACAAACGTTAGTTGCTTTTTCCTTTTTTTTATGTGACTTGCCAAGTTTAACAAATGATATTCTAAATTAACCGGCTTAATAACTGTCCCTTATTCATTCATTAATAACTTTTGTAGTGATTGATGATCTGATTAAGTGTGAATAGTTCTGATTTAACCTTTAGCCATATCAGATTTTTGATTTTTCTGGTATTGTGACTAAAGCTATTGATAAAGCCTATGCAAGTTCAGTCTCGGTGACTAATTGAAATGAACAGCATATTCCTTCATAAAATGTTGACTGACTGCTGGTTTATGGATTTCTTGGGACAAGTTAATTCCATCAAAACAACTGAATGGATTTTTCTGTGCAGACTTTTTTTTCCCCGACTAATCAGGATTAGTTGTAGTGTACACAGCTATATGCTTTGATTTAGCGACTAAGACAGCACAAAATTTTATACCTCATAAATGCCGTGTTAGGAATCAAGGTAAAGTAGAGATAAAATTTTTAAAAATGGACAAAAGCCAATTAAAAGCCAAACTAGCATTAGCAATAAGCTTTCTCTTCAAAGGCTAATAAATATTCTGAAATATTCTGCTTAGGAAAATGAAACCTCAGGTTAGGTCCTTCAGTGGGAACATGTGATTTAATTTGGGAATCCCCATGAGACTGATGAGACTTGTAGAAACTAGTGATAAAACTTACAGCTGGAAGTCGAGATTTACAGGTGAGACATAGGTACACACTTCTTCAAAGTGATAGCACTTGTTCCCGCAATTAAATTTCTGAAGAATTATTTTGAAATTTCAAGTCATAAGTGGATAGTTATCTTTGAGAACAATCTATAAGGGAAATAGTCCTGCAAGATTTGTAGTTGTGTTTGCGCACAGTTTTGCAATTTAAAAAAGCCAAAGGACAACGCAAACTGTAATACGGACTAAATGAATAAAACTAGCTTTCTCTTTTCTTCTCATTTTGCCTTTATCGGATGAAGGCACTTTTCGCCAGGTTCTGAGAAAAAAGAGGTCTTTAGAACCACACGGATTGATGATAATATCATAAACGGCCCATTCATTGTCCCTAAAAAATTATTTAAAAAATAGGGTATATAGAAAGCAGAAATGACTGGGGTTATTATTTTCAATTTTCTTTTATTTATAGTAAAAGCTTTATTTATTTATTTTTTTCATGAAAACAGCCTCCCCTTGATGTCCATCTGTAGCTCCTGGTAGCCTTTTATAGGGAACTTGTGCCTGCACTGAAGGTGAATTCTTTTAATCCAATTACAAACAGAAAAGCCATAGTAAAAGAGGGGAAAAAAAGTCACAGTATAAATCATGTAAGAGGCTTGAAGTCTCTTACACAGCACATAGCTGGAAGCATCACCTGTATTTGTATTCTCTTTCAATCCACAGGCAAAATCTTCCATCTACCTTCCCAGATTAAAGTATCAGCCTTTTGGAATTGCTGAGAGGAAAATTAAACAGTTACCTATCAGTTTTCTACAACAACGAATTGAGAATTTTTCATTTTCTTTCTCATTGCAACACATTTTAATATTTTTCCCAATAAAAGGAGAGTTCTTGTAAGACACACAGTTAGTTATCCTGGGAATCTGAGGAGATAATCAGCAGGAGATGGCACCCTTGCTGCTCCCATGATTGTGGGAAGTTAACCCTGTAATGGCTTTAGGGGATGGAGCCATCTGGTTTTACAGTTCATTACCCTTCTGCTCTCAGGAGCAACACATTCTGTAAGGAGTTGCTCTTTGCTTGCTGAGCAGTTCAGAATAGACACTAACAATGGGATTAAATTCATTCTGCTGCCCTGCAGGTTTCCATCCTCAGGGTGCCCTCGATTTGAAGAATAGTGACATCAGCACAGGAGTTGGGGAAATGAGAACAGCAGGCAGAACACATGGGTGTAAAGCAATCAGAGGACGCGTCTGCAAAGAAACAGCCTGCTTAGGACAAGGCCAATAGTCAAAGCCAGAAACAGAGACTGTCCAGCAAACACCATCAGGGTGGATAGTTACAGGACACGCAGCACTTGGGAAGTGACCAGAAAGGGGAGAAAATCCTTTCCTTGGGAATCCATGAATTTTGGTTAAAGGCTAACTTAGCAGTTTTCTTTCTTTAAAAACAGAAATACCTTGTAAGGTACAGACTCTCTGGGAACTCTCCTCTTCAGCCTAGGAGCTCTGGAGAATAAACTGTTTACAAGTATTTATACACCCAACACTGTGCTAAGTGCATTGTATGCAATTACTTTGCATTTAATCCTTACAAAATTTTATGAAATAAGTTTTACTATCCATATCTTAGGAATTAAGGAAATAGTTTAAGAGAGCTTTAGGATCTTGTTCATTGTCAACAAAGTAAGTAAAAAGACAGAGCCAAGAGTTTGTATTTGTCACTAGTGAATATTAACTTGAAGGAAAAGCTGAAGAAATAGGTGGCAATTTAGGGTCTATGGATAAGAGTCAAGCACTGAGATTGTAAAATGTGGAAAAGAAAAGGTGAAGGGTGACTTAATAGTACCTCCCAATTCATAAAATCTACAAGGAAATGTTTAGTACTTATTCCATACCTTTACATAGAGAAGAAAAATGGGCATAACCTACGTTAAAAAATGTTTGGTATTAATGAATGATTTTGTAATAGGAAGAGTTTAAGGGTGACAATCCTTAGAAAATTAAAAAAATAAAAATATGTGACTTTGGGACTTCCCTGGCTGTCCAGTGGTTAAGACTCCGGGCTTCCAATGCAGGGGGCATGGGTTCAATACCTGGTCAGGGAACTAAGATCCCACGTGCCGTGCTAAGACCCCCAAATGCCGGTGCAGCCAAATTATATATATGATTTTGATAGAAAAGATCTGCCTGTAGGGAGGATTTGGAAAGACATGAGCTATTCATTATTATCTTTTAATTATGAGATGGGAAAAGACACACAAGTGGAAGTGAACCACAGGCCAGATGATCACGTGAGTTTCTTCTTGTTTTCTCAAATTTGTAGGCAGAGACCTTCAGTCCTCAAGAAAATGTCCACAAGGATTCCCAACAAGTTTCAGAAAGTGAGAATCTGGCTGGTTGTCAACAGGACTTTGAACGTGCAAGGAGAGAAAGAGTCGCCATGGGCATTTGGTTGTCTTTGAATATAGGAAAGAACTAAGATGAAAATACAATAAGCTATTATATATAAACTGATTTTGGAACAGGGCCTTGATACACACTCAGTGCGTTTACCAAAACAAAATGAGAGAAAGCAAAACAAACAAAATACCAACTAAAAAACCAGTCCACAACAGAAAGTGTTTTTATTCATTAAAACTACAACAAAAAAAATGTGTTCCTACCTTTTCACAGCGATCCATCAACTAGCAAGGATAAATAAGGTATTGTTAGCTGCCTTTTAGTGACACTGAAGGACTAATGGCGTTGTGTTTTCTGTTCACATGAACCGTGAATTCTATCCACTAATGATTCAAATGCTAAATTGCAAAATCTCTTGCACTTACACGTATGCTTTATTCCTGGCAAAATTGTCTTCAGCATCAATGTTAATTGTATGTAGAACACTTAAAGAGAACAAAACCTCAAAAACTTCATTTCTTAGGTTTCTATAGGGACCATTCCCTTGGTCATTTAATTTCTGGAGAATTTTTTTTAAATGGCATGTGATGTGTTGAAAAAAGCACCGAGTTTCCAGGAGACCTGAAAAAGTCACTTATGCTTTGCTGTCCTTTGTTCTACATTACTTTCTGAGCAACTGTTCTATCATCTATAAATTAGAGATAATAATAATTCATCTTCTTCTAGCTCTTCATACAATTATATGAAAATACTTTACAAAGCATAAAATGAGAGCTAGTATACTTAAATTTTAGATACTGTTGATTGGTAATGCTAGAGACTCAATTTACAATTTTTCATAAATTTTAGTAAAATTAAAATGTTCAGAATTAAATTTGAGTGGTAATAAATTTCAGTATATTCCCAATAATCAGGTGACATGAAATCTCGAACATTTACAAAGAAGAAAACAAGCAGGCAAAATGAAGAGAGAAAATTTTAAAACCATATTCCAGTATTGAAAGAGAATTTAATTTTATGACAGTAGTTGATAATCTGTTTGCATTTTGTTCAGGTCAGCCTTCCTATAACCCTGGGCTGTGGCAGTGCTGCTTCGTGTTTTCCATCCTGTAATCCAGTCTTTTACTGATTTGGGGGAGACTACCTGGTCATTTGGATCCCCACAGTTAACTTGTCACTTCTCTCTTTTCTTCCAGCTTAAACTTGAGGTCCACACCCACCCTTCACACTGCACCAGGCACTAACAGACATTTTCAAAGCGTTCCTTAATTCTGATAAGACTGTTAAAAGCATATGTTCCCTGAAGGCGCTCAGTCAAAATAGGAACAGCCAGACGCTTTAAAAGTATATATATATTTTTTCAAAATACGCTTGTATCTCCTCTACTATGAAATTGTAACTGACACAAGATTCAAGAATAAATTCCCCCAAAAGAAGGTTCAATGACATGTCCAGTTCATGAATCAAAGGGTAAGAGGAAAGATGAATTTCTAGAATTGTTTTTAATAGCATTGTTTTTAACCCCCCAAATAAGCTTCTTTATATTGTTAAGTTTTCTTTATAGTAAATACATTGCAGGCAACTCAGATGGAAAAGTACCTTAAAGGAAAAGACATACATTTTGCCCAAGGCACTTTAATTGATCTAAACAAAGGCTGGGCTCCAAGCAAATGTATCTTTGGAGATCAGAAGACTGCAGCTGCTGGCAAATAAGTAGGTTTTGGGAATTCACACTTGGGGAGGCCTGCTATGGCTGCCCAGGCCCCTTGCATTTTGTCAGTGGTTATTGAGCAATCAAAACATTTAGAATTCTCATGGAAATTTGCCTGAAGCAGGCATGAACATAGGAGGTGTAAAATAATGATTAGTTCATGACTAGAGGTGTTGCCCTGGGTTTTTTTTGGTCTGTTTTTGATTACCCTTAATGGGAGCAAAGAACACAAAGGATTTTCTCAACATGTACAGAGTTGTATTTCTCACAGAATATTGGAACTATCTCCTTACATCAGAATAAGGGCATGGGCTAGGCCGTGAGGCTGGAGCTCTGTGAAGGGAGCTGCTAAAAGCCCCTGGGTGGTAGATCCATTACAAACTTCCATTCACATCTGCTTTTCTGCATAGATGACTTGTTTACAGAACGGTGCTGTACTCTGCCCTACCACCACAGATAGGCGTTCATTGTAAAATTCATAAGAAGACCAAAATGGCTCCAGACCCCCAAACCCACTCTGACCTTACAGCGCTGAAACCATCACATTAAGGCAGTTTTCTTATCTTTACCCTTACTTCCCTGAGCTGATCTCAGTATAAGTCTTCTTTGATCAGATCTTAAAATAGAAACTGGTTTATGCGCTAAACGTTTTGTGCCTTGATCTAATATTAACATGTCGGTGTAAAATGACAAAAAGAACCAGTATTGAATCACATTATATTTTCTGTCATTCCGCATTATCCCAGATCGCTAAATGTGTTCTTTCCAAGAAGTTTGATTGAATTACTGTATACATTTACCGTCCTTTGTGACAGTTTTGTCATTGTTAGAGATTTCAGTAATTAAAGTGGGAAACAGAAGCTTAGGTTAGTTTCCTCATCAAAACTAGCCACATTATTTACGATGGTTTTCGTGCTCTTGTACATTGGATGTTTTCAGCTGAGTGCAGTTTAGGGGATACTTTATAATTACAGGAAGGTACTTCTTTCCTTCAACACTGTGATCTGACCTGTGACACATCTGTACTATACACTGTGTAAATGGCTAACAAGTCAATTGCAAACCAACTGAATGTACAAATCTTAGTGCTGGTGCTGAAATCTCTTCAGAATAGTCATCATGATCTCAAAGTTTGTTTCAAAATTTGCAAGCATCAAGTATCAATCAAAACTGGAGATGGAACACTAATGAATGTTGAATTCTCATGTTGTAGGTGTACTTCCTTTTTAGATTTTTTTTGGCTCTCTGCTATTTTTAACATACTGTTTCATTTAAATTTTGTACATGCTAACTTCATTTGTGCGATTGAAATAAAATTGTGGTATATACAAGAAAAGGAAAAGTCATGTTAACCAGATAAGGAGAAGCTAAGTCCTAACCAGGCCAGAGTTAGGATCACATAAAAGGAAGGTGATTTAATGGCCACAGGTGACAAATATATTCATCTTGAGTCTTTTGGTTTGCAAGTAATAGAAATCCATTCAAATTATTTCCAGCAAAGAGGGGACTTTATTGAAAGGCTGGATTGCCTAACCATAGAATGGAGGGGTGCAGTCTAGCCCAAGGGGTGACTGAACCCAGGAATGTGACACCCTCTGGACTGCCCCTCTTCTGTTTGTAGAACAGTTTCTTTCATAGGTTGGGGTCTTCAAATCTCATAAACCTGCCACTAGAGAGTGACTTCTTCTCTTCCTAGGGAAGAATTCAGAACGGCCCACCCTTGGATAAATCAACTCTGGTGAGGAAGGTAGGGAATTATCATGGCCAGCAGCTGGAGAAATCCAAGGTAAAGTGGAGAAATGAATAGCTTTGCAAATAAAAGGGCTGCAGTTGGGATTAATAAAGGGATTAATACTGTGCAACAAACCGAACTGCAGGTGGAGAACACACCTTAGAATAAAAGAGCAATGCTCAATTGTGCTCAAACTGAGAATCCTTGATACGGGGGACGGAGGACCAAGGAAGCGAATGCAGAGATTAAAATGTGGGATGAGCGTTGGGACTAATTTTTTTGATAGTTAGGGAAGAATCAGACAGTGTCCTGTTCATGTGACCATAACGAAATACTAAGAAATTATCAGGCTAATGAGAAAAAGAGCAACAAAGACTGTTCTTTACAAATAAGGTTAAGGCCAGTGAGTGATTCAGGCCTTCAAACTGTAGTGACTCAGGACTTCCCTGAAACTCCTAGTGGTCCTCAAAGGACCACGGCCGCAGGGTTGGTGGAACTTTCCACTGGATATATATATATTTTTTAACATCTTTATTGGAGTATAATTGCTTTACAATGGTGTGTTAGTTTCCACTTTATAACAAAGTGAATCAGCTATATATATACATATATCCCCATATCTCCTCCCTCTTGCATCTCCCTCCCACCCTCCCTATCCCACCCCTCTAGGTGGTCACAAAGCACCGAGCTGATCTCCCTGTGCTATGTGGCTGCTACCCACTAGCTGTTTTACATTTGGTAGTGTATATATGTCCATGCCACTCTCTCACTTCATCCCAGCTTACCCTTCCCCCTTCCTGTGTCCTCAAGTCCATTCTCTACATCTGCATCTTTATTCCTGTCCTGCCCCTAGGTTTTTCAGAACCTGTTTTTTTTTTTTAGATTCCATGTATATGTGTTAGCATACAGTATTTGTCTTTCTCTTTCTGACTTACTTCACTCTGTATGACAGACTCTAGGTCCATCCACCTCACTAATTTATAACTCAATTTCATTTTCTTTTTTGGCTGAGTAATATTCCATTGTATATATGTGCCACATCTTCTTCATCCATTCATCTGTTGATGGACACTTAGGTTGCTTCCATGTCCTGGCTACTGTAAATAGAGCTGCAATGAACATTGTGGTGCATGACTCTTTTTGAACTATGGTTTTCTCAGGGTATATGCCCAGTAGTGGGATTGTTGAGTCATATGATAGTTCTATTTTTAGTTTTTTAAGGAACTTCTCTACTGTTCTCCATAGTGGCTGTATCAAGTTACATTCCCACCAACATTCTAAGAGGGTTCCCTTTTCTCCACACCTTCTCTAGCATTTATTGTTTGTAGATTTTTTGATGATGGCCATTCTGGCCAGTGTGAGGGGATACCTCATTGTAGTTTTGATTTGCATTTCTCTAACGATTTGTGATATTGAGCATCCTTTCATGTGTTTGTTGGCAATCTGTATATCTTCTTTGGAGAAATGTCTGTTTAGGTCATCTGCCCATTTTTGGATTGGGTTGTTTGTTTTTTTGATATTGAGCCGCATGAGTTACTTGTAAATTTTGGAGATTAATCCTTTGTCAGTTGCTTCATTTGCAAATATTTTCTCCCATTCTGAGGGTTGTCTTTTCATCTTATGGTTTCCCTTGCTGTGCAAAAGCTTCTAACTTTCATTAGGTCCCACTTGTTTATTTTTGTTTCCATTTCTCTAGGAGGTGGGTCAAAAAGGATCTTGCTGTGACTTATGTCATAGGATGATCTGCCTATGTTTTCCTCTAAGAGTTTTATAGTGTCTGGCCTTACATTTAGGCCTTTAATCCATTTTGAGTTTATTTTTGTGTGTGGTGTTAGGGAGTGTTCTAATTTCATTCTTTTACATGTATCTATCCAGTTTTCCTCTGGATCTTAAAAGTACTTGAGACTGTGGTGTTGTTACCTACTGCTTATCCACCTAAGGGCACCAGAATTGCCTTATCTAGTCAAACCTAGGTCAGGTTTTATTTTCTGCAAACCCAATTGAATAAACAATGCACAATTCTTTTTCTTTCCTCTTTTTAATCAGTTAGTACTGAAGACAAAATAAAAGGTAAAGCAAAATAAAATTTCACAAATTCCTTCTGCTCTGATATTGAACCTAATTAGCTCCAATTAAAAAAAAAATTCTCCTCTCTTTTGTTTCAAAAATGTAGTGAATATACGAGGCTGATTAAAAAAACTGTCTTTAGGCAAAGGATTCGAATAGATATTTCTCCGAAGATGATATACAGATGGCCAACAAGTATGTGAAAAGATGCTCAACATCACTAATCATTAGAAAAATGTGAATCAAGACAACAATGAGGTTTCACCTCACATCCATTAGCATGACTATTATTAAAAAAAAGAAAATAAGTTTTGTTGAAGAGAAATTGGAACCTTTGTAAATTGTTGGTGGGAATGTAAAACGGTGCAGTTACTATGGAAAACAGAATGGTCAGTCCTCAAATAATTAAAAGTAAAATTACCGTATGATCCAGCAATCTCACTTCTGAGTGTATCCAAAAGTATTGAAAGCAGGAGTTTAAGAGATATTGCACTCCTATGTTCAGAGCGTCACTATTCACAATAGCCAAGAGGTGGAAACAACCTGTGTCCGTCAATGGATGAATGGATAAACAAAAGGTGGTATAAACATACAATGGCATATTATTCAGCCTTAAAAAGGAAGGGAATTCTTACAAATGTGACAGCATGAATGAATGTGTCCAAGTGACATAAGGCAGTCACAAAAAAGGCAAATACTATACGACTCCACTCAGATGAGGTATGTAGAACAGTCAGATTTATATAAACAGAAAGCAGAATGATGGCTGCCAGGGGCTTGGGGGTCGATGTGGAAATGGGGACTTGTTGTTTAACAGGTATAGAGCTTTGATTTTGCAAGATGAAAATGTTCTGGACACTGGTTGCACAACAGTGTAAACACACTTAATGCTACTGAACTGTACACTTCAAAATGGTTAAGATGGTAAATTTTATGTTATGTGTTTTTTAACCACAATATGTAAATTATGATTAGAGTGTGTTGGTGTAAAAATGTTTGGACTGGGGCTTCCTTGGTGGTGCAGTGGTTGAGAGTCCGCCTGATGATGCAGGGGACACCGGTTTGTGCCCCGATCCAGGAAGATCCCACATGCCGCGGAGCGGCTGGGTCCGTTAGCCACGGCCGCTGAGCCTGGGCATCCGGAGCCTGTGCTCCGCAACGGGAGAGGCCACAACAGTGAGAGGCCCGCGTACCGCAAAAAAAAAAAAAAGAAAAGTTTGGATTTCTCTAAAAAGAAATGTTTCTATTAGGAGATGATTTGATATAAACTGGTTGATTTTTTCTTGTAATTTATAGTTCTTTATATTGTATGATGTTTTCTTTTTAACATTACATTCGGGGAATTGCTGCTAACTTTATAATTATTGCATTAACATTAAAAAATTATAAGATGTTTGTAAACACTGCTGATTTTAAGATTGAATTTTTCCTTCTGTAATTCAGCTTTTAGAAGAAGAATAATGCACTTTAAACAGTGTTTAAATAAATCATAATTACTTATGTTTCTAGATACATTGACTAAGCTGGGCCTGACAATTAAAGAGCTAATTATGTTGAAAATGCAATTTCACTTTCCTCCTAGGCTTGTTCAGTTATTTCTATTCTCTAATTTAGACATGCAAGTGTTTATTTGCCACTAGGCAACACCTGATAAAAATATTTCAGTACAGGCAAGGACAACTATATATCTATGAAGACATGTAAAAAATAGTTTTATGTGAGAAAGATGATTATCTGCTTGAAATTTTGAATATTTTCTTTGATTTTTATATGTATTACAACCAGGCAACATAGTTCTTACTGGAAATCTAGGTTGCAAAAGATACTGGGTTTTGAAAAAGTGAGGTTATAGCCAAGATTTCACATGGAATCTCTATACCAAGGCATGGTGAGACATCAACTAGGTGGCTGTCGTTTTGTAGACTGAGAAGTTAGTACATCCTATTAGAGTACTTAACTTAATGCTACATAAAATTGAGGCTACATAAAATTTGTCAATGACTAATTCTTATAGAGAGGTGGAATTTAATACTGGTTGTGACACAGAGCAAGCAAGCTTTCCAGGAGGTGGCTTCATGTCTCTGATTTTTATTCTGTGACTTTATTGAATTCCAGTTCCCTCAAACATTCAGTAGAGGCAATACCTGCTCTTTACACTCCTCTAAAAACACTAAAACAACAATGACAACAACAATAACACAAGTAAAACCCTTTTGTGTATCTCCTCAGGAGAAAAGAAAGTTCCTTTAGAAATATGAAAGATTCCTTTTTCTTAGCACAGAGGCAATGATCTGCTGTGCAGAGCAGTGCTTTTAGTGGAATGGCAAGAATTGTTTCTTTCAGTGTATTAGAAAGAGGCCGACTATTAAAAAAATCACAGGTGTAAAGAATTTCTCCATAACACTTATGTAAACTGAATTTTTGTACATTAGTTTCTAAAAAGCAGAACCTCTTATAATTGTGTTTATACAACTTCAATAAAAGTGAGCTTAGATCAAATAAAGCAGGATGAAGAAATATGAAAAATAAAAGTAAAAACACATATATATACACACACACTAATAGAGGAGAAGGAATTAAGGTGTAAAAAACTGGATTCTTGAGGGACAGCACTTGATGGCAATCACTAAAGTAGTGAGAGAAGCGATGTGTTCCTCAACAGTCACAAAGAGAACCTATTTCGCTAGCTTCTAATGCAGCTAAGACATAATAAGTAGAGTCCTGGGCTGGAAGATGGACTGTAAGGACGACATAGCAAGCACGGCTACTTTTCTCATGGAGAGGCTTAGAATGGCTATGGACTAAAAGCATTGCCAATCCAGGGTTAAAAGGGACCGTTAAAGGCTTTAATCATCTGTTTTGGTTTGAAATGTACTGCTACTGTGTGTAGTTTGGATTCTCATAATAAGCTGTCATTTTATCCACAAAATTCAGATGTTTAAGAAATAGATTAAAAAATTTTTTTCTGCAACTGATATACCTAACATGAACTGTGATTATACTAGGTAGCCATCCCTCCACCCACCTGCAAAATTACCCAGTCCCCTCCTCTGGGCTTGTATCTATACTATTTCAAGGATCTTAACATAGTGCCAGGCAGTTAAGGATAACATCTGTTCCAGGTAGCTACCCTCTCTCCACCCCGGCATCTCCTGCAGCAGCCTTGTTTAGTCTGGTCTTTGTGTGTTTGCCCACATAGATTGCTTCTGTGACGCCATTTAATCTTGTCCAGAGGCTCCATGGGTCATGTGATGACTCACTGCTTGGGCCCCTCTTGGGTGCACACAGTCACTCTGCTATCCTTGTCATGCTGAGACCACAGAAATTCAATGAGGGTTCATATAGCTCTTTACCCCTTCCTGATTACCAGGGAAAAGGAAATCATCCATGCCTAGTGCAAAGAAATTGTATGAGGCTTCGTGGATTTATTTGAACCCAGTCTGACTCAGGACTTTTCCCTTTCTTCATCTCTACCGGGAAAAATGAGGCAAAGGTTCCCTCTACACTTGTTTTCTACAAACTATCTGCAGTCTTCCTGTCCCTCAAGACAAGTCCCTCAAGACTTTGCTCAGCATAGCACGGATATCTCCACCTCGGACCCCACTATGTCCACCCACTCTTAGATCTCCTTTCCATTCTTTTCTTCCCTCCACCTTTTGGAGTTACTTTTCATCTTGGGGTGGGGAAAGAGGAGAGAGAAGGGGACAGAGCAGTAACATTTCCCTTGAGTCATCTAGTATCTTTGTGCCTTGAGTTTACTTGTTGGCTAGATTTTGCCCGTAAATAAAATATAGGCTTTTGATCCTCAACAGGCCTTTCTTTGATTCGATAAGTACATTTCCTCCAGAAGTCAATAGCTGCTTCATGTTAGCTGCCTTAATGCCAAAGTGTCCCAAGTAGCATAAATATAGGGGATACATGTTGGTTAATACTTCAAAATATTATTTCACCACAACACTGAGTTCTCTAACCCCTGGGCAACCCAATTTTATGGTTTAATATAATAAATATGGCAGGAAAAGTATTATTTTGAATCATATGAAATTGCTACTAGTTGACCATTTTGACCAGAACAGCAGAAAAAAAATTTCAACGCAGAAGTATTATGTCTAGTGTATTTTTTCTCAGGGTCTGGTCCATGTACCATCTGCTTCAGAATTATATCTGGTAGATGTACTGGGGAAAAATAAATTTATTAAAGTGGTGTTAACTGCACCTTACTCCAAGCTTTCTAACCAGAAACTCTAGAGGTGAGGTGTGTGAATTTGTATTTATAGCCAGCATGCCAGATGATTGCTTATTCTGCCCATATACCAACCCCTCCTTGGGAGTTTTCCTTTTCTGTGCTAGTGAGTAATCTACCTGATCCAGTAGCAGATAAGATGATAAGATAAGCAGATAATCGGATAAGATGATAGATCTTTTTCAGGGAGCCATCCTTCTGTCTCATTGGCCTCAGCCATGGTGTTGTGTCACTTCGTCACATATACTAACCAAAAACTTACTCTATATTTTTATGTCATTGCTTGAGTGATTCATTTCACTTGCAGAGAAGGGAAAACTATTTTTCCTTAGTAAAGCATATTTTACACCAAAGAAATACACAGCAGAATCAAGTAAAGAGAAACTCAAGACTGTTTTCTTAACCACTGTTTGTTTAAATAAATAGGGATGTGTCTACATTTAGCAAAAAGAGACAAAGAGAAAGAAAAATTGGAAAATGTAAGTTGCATTTCTGTAAAATAATACTAGGATTGGAATTTCTGTCCCTAAAGCTGAAATTATCTATATGGCATAAAGGGAAAGCTATAACTATTGGTAAAAGGATTTGAGTTTACATTGTGATAAAACAACAAAAAGTCTGTTATTATTTAAAATAATAAATTAGACTTTCAAGAAATGGATTGCTAACCCAAATTTTTATATTAAAATTTTTAAAATATAGAAACATAAGTAATGGAAAATTTCATATACTTAACTACTAATTATAAGCTGTAGGTTGAGGGCTATATTTTCTTGGAGTAAATTATGGGCAAGAGAGAAAGCCAACACATTACCTGGAACAGCAAACCAAGGTGCTGTGTAAGTTGGCCTCATATCAGCAAAGAACAAAATGTTGAAGAAATTGGAACTTGCAATTAAAATGATGTTGGCAAAAGAAAACTACCATTTATCATGGATGGGTTATGTAACCACTGACCTTAATGCAATACGTGGCCTCAAAAGAAACAAGTTAACCAAGTTTATGTGTGTCATTTCAAGAATTTAGTTCCAGTACAGTCAATCCTGATTAACTTTAACTCGTCTAACTGGAACCCTTAATTAACTATTTTTTTCTCAAAAAGCTGAAAAAAAATGACGCAGCACATAAAAAATAAGCTTATATCAAAGTTTTACTTTAAAAGCTTCCACTAAAAACTTCCAGAGCATATTTTCACATCTGTACCTATTCAGAAAACAACTTTCCAACCTACTATTCTCTTTACCATGTAACAGCTTTATATATGCCTTAAATATGTAAAATTCTTTTAAAAATGTTGTATTTAATATAATCTACTTCCTAAGGCAACGAAGTAATCTAATCTTCATTATGAAAAAAAAAAGAGAGAGAATGTCAAGAATTCTTTTTTGCAGTTAATGAGAACACAATTAATCTGGAATAATCTATTTATGGAACTTTTTGATTTATTAAGTTTCAGCTTTAATAACTGAGACAACTCACTGATAACTCTGAGGTAGTTTCCAAGAAGAACAATAAAAGGTGATCCAGACAATGGATACTAAATTGGGTGTCCACCATCTCTGACCCTGACCCCACACAGGGGCATTGGAGCTATCATGTGGGTTCTGCTCAAGCCAAGGGTTAGAAAGGGAGAAGGAATAAGGCGGGCAAAATTAATAAAGTTTGTAGAAAAAGAGGAAGCTGAAAAGCAGACAGATAAAATAGATGAGAAAGTGAATATATGCTCTCAGAAATTGCCCTGGGTCCCATTTAAGTAGTATCTGTGCAGATGGGTACTTACACATATTCCAAAATTATACTGGTTCATCATGAGAACTTGTGATTTTTCAGGCTGTCTATAATACTCATTATCATTATAATACGGTGATTTATCTGACCAAATGTTGTATTAAATCATTGAATACATGTCTATTTGTACTAAAAATACACCAGGCAATAAACTTGTTACTTTCTTCATGGTTCCTACTACACTGTGATGTACCATTGATGATATTAACTGAGAGAAGATGGGTGACTGACAGAATTTTAAACATGGTGTATGCTGTGAGATACTATAATGTTACAACACAGGGATTTCTTTTGTACTTCTAATACAACTGATTTACACAGCTTCTTGGCAGGTCACTAAAATGTGTAATTAATTGACATTGTTCTAGATAACTTTGCTTTATTGTTTATATAAATGAGACAAATATGTCTGCACTATCAATAGAAACCATGGAAGACTATAATTTCAATTTATTGAGCAATTGCTACTTTCAAAACCCTGAGGTAGGTATGTTGAAAACCCAGAAAGATAAAGCCCCTTTCCCTGCCCCACAAGAGCTTATAGATCATTTCAACAAAACAGAGTGTCCATATCTAAGATAGTATATGGTAAACAAGAAATACAAAATAAATGACACTAAAATTTGAGGAAGGGAGAGATTGACTACATGGAAAAAAAGCATTATGTGGTTGCAAGACATAGAGTTGAGAGGTGAGGTGGGATTCAACAGATGAAATGAGGATGTGTCATTTTCGGAAGAGAGACTAGATTAAGACAAGCCTGGAGGCATAAGGATACATGCAGAAAATGTTTGGGGTAGGGTGAGTGACGGCTGTGGCTGAAATTACAAAGGGCTACTAAGCCTGGTAAAGTAAGTAGGATTCAAGACATGGAAGGTTTGATTGCCATGAGATTTCATGACCAGATTTGTGTTAATAGGAGAATTTGGTAAGTTTGCTGGATATGAGGTATTTAGGTAGGGAGGTCATGAGGTAATTAGATATACAAATCTGGGGTGGGTACATGCCAGAGGTATATAAATTTGAGAATCTTCATAATGTAGATGGCATTTAAAGTTACCATCTCAAACATTGAGATCACCAAGGAAGTGGGAGTATTTAGACAAAAGAAGAGACTCAAAGAATGAGCCATGTTGCTCTCAGAGGTGAGAGAACGAAATAGGAAGCAGTAAAGGAGAAAATTCACCTGACTATGTTGTTGTGAAAGCCAATGAATAAAGTATAAAGTGTGATCAGTCATGTCAAATATTAACGATAAGGCAAATAAGATGTGAACGAAGAATTGGTCACTGGATTCAGATACTTGCAGGGTAGTGGTGAGCCAGAAAAGAACTGTGTCCGTGGAATGGCATGAGAATAAAGCCCAAATGGAATGAGGTTAGAAGGAGGAGAGGCAAGAAATTACAGAGAGGGAAGAGAAAACTCATGAAGGGGTTTTATTATACATAAGAACAGAGAAATGGATTGGTAACTAAGGGGAAACCACAATCATATGGGTTAATTTTTGAAGGTAAGTAAAGCATTTGTATAAGGATGGGAATAATCTCCCAAAGAGGGAAAAAAAATGATGATTCAGGAGAGAACAGGGAGATGAAAAGGAGCTGTGTCTTTGAGTAGGCATAATGGGAAGACTTATGCTCTAGAGAGAATGATTTAAAATTAGAAAATGTAACTTTCTCAAAATGAAGCCATATATTTAAGAAAATATTAATTAGAATTCTGATAACATGTGTTTTGTGTATGTGCAGGTAAAAGTGTATAAAATAATCTTGAAATTTATATGCAGAACAGATACCAAAGATTAGTCTAGAACATTTTAGAAAACAGTAACATAGAAAGACATGCCTTCCCAGACTTAGAACATACAAGAAAGGCACTCTAAACAGATCAATATGGTGTTCGCCTGGTATTAGACAAATGGCTTAGTAGAATAGACTAGAAATCCAGAAATAGATCCAAAGACATACGATAAACTAATGTATGACACACGTGGCAGTTAAATTCATTGGGAAAGTATTTTATAATGTATAAAACATACACATTATAAGTTATATATAAAGTATACAGTCATTATTTTACATTGAGTGCTTGCAAAAGTAAACTTCCATCTGGATAGAATATTAGCCTTTATATTACAATAACTGAAGATAAGTTTCAGCGGTAGTAAAGTGGTAAATGTAAAATTAAAGTTTTGTGAGAAAATCTAGGAGACTACAGGTACAATTTAGAGATGAGGCTGAGCTTCTTAAGCAAGACTAGAAACCCAGAGGTTATAAATAAAAAACAGACATACTTAATTACATTAAAGGACCTTAGGATACTGTCAAGGGTATTGTTGAAATGATGGATCATGGAATCCAAATGGAATAAGGCCCTAGGCACATGGATTGGGAAAGAGTAAAGGAATCAAAAAGCTGGAGGACTCAATTCGCATGCAGTGCTCATGGTGAATATGGCTGGACCAGCAAGTGGAAGGAGGGAAGGTGTGGTCTGAGTGGACTTGTTTGAGTGAGGGATTTGGGGAGTGGAGCAATTAGAGGTGATGGTAAGATCCGAAGTGGGATCACATGTACCTCGGGAAACTGGGAAGACTGAAGAGTGGTGAATGAGAAGACTTCAAAACCACCTCATATTAATCTGTTCTTAAGATATTTAAGTGCTTACTTGTGTTTACCCTAGTCTCCCTCCACAAAGAAGGGCATGTGTGCACACCCATGCGTCCAGAGTGACTAAGGGATGGGCCAGCCTGGCAGCTCCCCAGGCTCAACCTATAAAAGTTGTGAAATC
Organism: Pseudorca crassidens; assembly: GCF_039906515.1. Taxonomy (NCBI): domain Eukaryota; kingdom Metazoa; phylum Chordata; class Mammalia; order Artiodactyla; family Delphinidae; genus Pseudorca; species Pseudorca crassidens. The sequence continues at coordinate 17,211,339 of NC_090299.1, forward strand.
ATTGTTGGAACATTAATCAGTGGACATGTAAGGGTGTTAAGGATTTCCTATTAACTATAACGCCTCTCAGGGAGAAGGACAGTGGGAAGAGGTTCTCCCAGACTCCTCTCTCCTCAGCGGCTCTGTGCTGGTAACAACAGTTGGTAATCTATTTCCAGAGGGAATTGAGTCAATTTAAGTACATTTTGCTGAATGTGGCATCCAAGTTTGGAGCCAGGATTTCTTCAGAAAAACAGAGAAAAGGATGATTGTGCCCACATAACTTCTACTACTTTTGATGTTTAAAATGATTAGTTTTATCAAAGCGATGAACATAACTAAGCTGGTGCAGGTGATTTTCAGCACTTGATTTGGATATTTTGAGTATGTCGGCTATCTCTCGCGTGGTGTAATGTTGATTGTTCTCGATGTCTTGATTTGATTGCTATCAACTTCAACTGGTCTACCCGACCCTGGAGCATCGTCCAGCGAGAAATCCCCAGCACGGAACATCACAAACCACCCTTGACATGTTTAATCATTCACAGCACCTTCTCCATACACTGCACAAATCTTTTTTTGTGTTTTAGTTGCATTTTTACCTTCCTTGAAGTAATAAAGCATAATATGCCCCCCCCAAAAATTGTTAGTTTTAAGGATCACCAAAAAATTCTGTGCTCCCTCCTACCCCAACCCTGCCAACATATGTTTCATACCAACAAAGTTTCTGGATTGCATCTTCTCCCCCTCAGTCATTCTGTCTGAAAAGTATTTGAGTTCCCAGTGAATATCAGTATATTCACTAATGTCCTAGTGAATGATACGAGGAGGCTTAGTTCCTGAAGGCTCTGGAGAAAGCGAGAAATCTGGGATTACTCTGGGAGTCATTTCTGCCATCTCTTAGGACAAACAAAGAGTGTAAATTTATCAGGGAGCACTTCATCAACAATCTTCAAAGGCAGCAAACTGAAGCAGACTATGGTAGGAAAGAAGCACCTTTGCTTTTAATCCTCTCGGCCTTCTTATTTCTTAGTGAGGAATAGATGGCATCACCTTTCAGACTAATGTGAAAAAACATTTTAACTTCTTTCCCGAGTCTGGGTCTTTCTGACCTACAACTTTTTAAAATTTTTGTTTTTCTGCATTTGACTTCCTCTACATTTCTGAACTTGTTTTTTTAATATCAGCCTACCTGTATATGACTCTTATCTAATCATCTTACCACATCCTTGTTTAAGCAACAAAGTCTAAAGCATACTGTTTGTCTAAGTTGTGTCAAAAATATAACGCTGCTTTCTCTTGAGGCTGCTGTGATTATTACGGAGAAATTTGAGCTTGGAGTAAAAGGAACAGGTTTGAATCTCCGTTCCTTTTCCTGCCATCTGCATGAGTGTGGGACATTTTTGTAACTTGTTTTAGACACCATTTTATCACCTGGAAAAGCAAAGTGATAAAATATTCCTCACAGCTGTTGAAGAAGTTACGCATTCAAAAATGCCCATGGGGCTTCCCTGGTGGCACAGTGGTTGAGAATCTGCCTGCTAATGCAGGGGACACGGGTTCGGGCCCTGGTCTGGGAGGATCCCACATGCCGCAGAACAACTAGGCCCGTGAGCCACAACTACTGAGCCTGCGCGTCTGGAGCCTGTGCTCCGCAACAAGAGAGGCCGCGACAGTGAGAGGCCCGTGCACTGCGATGAAGAGTGGCCCCCGCTTGCCACAACTAGAGAAAGCCCTCGCACAGAAACGAAGACCCAACACAGCAAAAATAAATAAATAAACTAATAAACTCCTACCTCCAACATCTTAAAAAAAAAAAAAATGCCCATGACTTAGAAATGTTCCTTAAACAATCAATTTTTTTTTCATTTTAGACAGTGAATTTAGAGAAAACTTACTTGCTTTACCCATTTTATGTGATAGTAATCATGTTATGTGCATGTAATAGCTGCAGTCTCTAAGCCACTAATGGAGACTGAAATCATACAACCAAGTGGGAAGAATTCTCATTAGGAATTCCAGGGAGAAGGTAAAATTCTTCCTCCAGTGACCACATGAGGTGTACGATCTTGCTACTGTTATATAGAACGTATCCAGTTTCCTGAGAATTAAACAAAGTAGTAGTCCTTATTTTTTCCAATCTGAGATTCTCTTTTTTTTTGAGCCATATCAAATGACATATTCCTTCAATGTCCTCCTGATAGTGGAGAGTAATTCTATATTGAGATGAACACAATCTCAGTTACAGAAGAGAATGGGGGAAATAGCGATAATCCTGTATACTTATAAATAAAATATACTATACTAAACTAGACAAAATGGGTGTGTCTGTGAGTATGTGTGTGTGTGGGGGGGTGTGGGTGTGTGTGTTTGGGATGATAAGAAAATAAAGAGAAGAGATAAAAAAGAAAGCATAAGAGTTACTCCTTCTCTTTTAGAGATTATGCCTAAGAAAATAACAGAGAGAACAAGAACAATACAGTGTATCTAACTGACAACATCATCCAGACTGTCTGTGTGTGGTGCAGCAGTGCATACATTATGAGTGATCCGGGTCTTGCGGAATCAGACAGCAAACTCTTCTAGAGAAAATACATATTGAATGAACCTATAAGAGGGAGGACGATATGGGTTGAGAGAGGGATTTCCAAATAGGAGTCTTGGGGAGAAGACTGAACGTGTGGGAACGTAAGCAGATTTGTTTGCAGGAAAAGAGAAGTGATGAGAGAAGGACAGAGATAGAGACGGAGACAGAGTCAAAGGAGTGATGTGATTGGAGAGCTAGAGAAGATACCATCAGTGCAGGACCTTTCAAGGTTTGTTTCTGACTCAGGGAGAGGCAACGGACCTGCTGTCTGTGAAGCTCTTGCCAAGCTTTTCCCAGGGAACACCATCTGGGCTCAGCCTTAGGGTAACTACGATGAATGACGCTACCCACTTGCCCAGTGCAAGGGCTACCAAATGCCAGGTTGCTCCCTGTGTCAGACCACACAAGGTAGCATGAGTACTGTCAATATTTTTCTTTCAAAAAGGAGAAACAGAAGTCTTGAAAGCCTCCTATCCAATGGAGTCGCTGAAATATTTTTAAAGAAGAGTGTGCGACTTGTGTCTTTAGCTATCTTTTGTACATGGAGAATATTATCTTTTACTGGCAGTTAAGTTTGCTATTAGCAAAACATATCTATAACCTGTATGTCATGGAAATATTTGGAATAATCTGCATTGACATGAATGAAAAGGTTTCCTTTCTCTCAGAGCATCTGTCTTCACCCAGCATTTCTCTGCAGGCAAGGTGCTCTGTAAATATTCTTTCATAGCCAAAGCCTGCTAGTTGTGCCAGCTATCTGCCAAACTTACTACCTTTTCTTTTCTTTTCCTTTTTTTCTTTTCTCTCCCTTCCTCCCTCCCTCCCTCCCTTCCTTCCTTTTTCTTTTAAATTATTGTGTCTTGCAATTGTGCACTTTCCTGCTATAGGTGGGACTCTGGTGGGAGACAGAGAAGGCTGATTCTGGGTTTGTAAAGCTTTGGTCCTCTTGGATTAAACCTTTTTTGGATACCCAATTTGAACTATATTTCCACTTTAACTGCCACATTCTGTATTAGTCAAGTTTCTGCAGAGAAACAAAACAAACAGGCAATATCTTATCTAAAGAGATTTACTATGAGGAGTTAGCTCACTCAGTTTTGGAGGCTGAAAAGTCCCACGAATTGCTGTCTGCAAGGTGGAGATCCAGGAAAGCCAGTGGTATAGTTCCAGTCCAAGTCTGAAGGCCTGAGAACCAGGGGAGCCGATGGTGTAAATCTCAATCCTAAAACAGGAGAAGACCAAGACTGATGGCCCAGCTTAAGCAGGAAGGCAGAGAGGCAAATTCTCCCTTCCTCTGCTTTTTATTCTATTTAGGCCCTCAACGGATTGGGTGATGCCCACCTACACTGGGGAAGGTCATTTGCTTTACTCAATCTACTGATTCAAATGCCCATCTCACCTGGAAGCACCCTCACAGACACAACTAGAAATAATATTTAGGCAAATATCTGGGCACCCCATGGCCCAATTAAGGTGACATAGAAAATTATTAAAATTAATTATACCTTCACATCTTCGTAGTTCTGGGCCAGTCCCACCCAAATCTTACACCCTGACTTGGTCCCTGAAATTCCAACCCAACATATTTGTAGTTAGTTCACCTATTTGCCTGGGTCCAGAATTTACTGGACACTGAAGATGCTGTCTGACTCATGCACAGTTCAGTAGGGCTATCACTTCTGTTTTGTGGACACACTCCAAATACTAACTTTAAAGATTTATTGATTTTGAGCAACAAGATTACACTATTGACTTACATTAAACTTGTGATTATGTAAACATCCAAATTTCTTTTTGCCAGTATAAGTCAGTATTGCACATAACTTTTTAAAAATAATAATTCAGAGAACTATTGAGCCAGGGAATATTAGAGAATACTTCATTGAACTTATTTAATGCTGTCATCTCATTTTATTAGACTGGAAACCTCAGGGAACTAAGACCATACTTTGTTACTGATGGAGCCAGGGTTAAACACGAGCTTCCTAACTTAATATGCTTTACATACTGTGGAGCAGACTTTGAAACTTGCTTCAACTTTCTCTCTTGGTCTCTGCTTTCAGGGAGAGCTACTAGCTTCCATAAGAAGCATTCTGGAGTAGTGGTTACCACCATGGGCTGTGGGCTCTAATCAAACATGTTTCAGCCTTGCCACTTACTGGTTGTATGATGTTGGATAACCCAGCTAACCTAGCTGAGATTCAGTTTTTTTCACATTTAGTACAACATAATAAGAAATCTAGTAAGATTTTTGTAGAGATCAATTGAAATAAAGTATAGCACCTAATATACAGGGAACAATACAACGTTAGCCATTATTATATGCATCATTTCCAATTTTAGTGAGCATTTCAACTACAAACTCATCTAAGTTCTGTTGAATGAGATAAAGCAAAGGGCTTATCATTATAGTTTTCAGTAAAACATTCCTTTCTGTTCAACATAGAAGGATTAATCAATACTTTTGGATATACTTTTAATGGGACTATCTACCATAACTCAATGCATATTCAAAATCTTTCATGATGATACCATTTAGCTACTTTATCAATTCATATTCTAGCATATTTTTGTGTAAATGACATATAGTGGTTGGCACTAAGACATAGTTATCTGAATGTCATTAGAATCTAGTCTTATAGACAGAACAACAATAAAAATCCAGAATTCATTATTATTTTCAAAAAGTTAAGTTATATTTTAAAGCATAAATTATAGGAAAAAGATACAGAAAATAACTTCAACAGATATTTATTCCACTAACATTTTTATTTCAGTAAATATTTTTAGATTTTTGGATACAAGTAAAAGATGCAGTAAAAAACCATTATACACATCCAACTAGGAAATTTACATAGTTATATTCTTTGTCAATAATCACATATGGAGGAAATTCTTATTATGGAATTAAATTTTCCTAGTCCTTACATATAAAACAGTACAGTGGATTGTGATATTTAAAACCATTTTAATGCGGTGTGATTGACACACAAAATGCTCCTGAATGCTTCCTGGAATCACCTGCCTGAGGATGATTGGGGTGGCAGTGTTTATCCATCACTCTCATCCTATGCTGATGGAGGTTGCTCCTGAAGATGTTAACTTCCAGCTACTTCTGGCTGCTCATGTGTGACTGCAGAATGGGCTTCCATGAGGGTCCCTGCTATGGCATCAGAGAAGCCTCACAGCACAAAGCAACAGACACTTTCTTGAGCAGAAACCCTGTCATTCCTACCTGAATTGAAGCCAGCACAGAACTGTTCACTGCAGCCACGTCTGGGATCAAGAGGTGAGACCAAATACAAAGGATCATGACAGATTACTACAAGCAACTATATGCTAATAAAATGGACAACCTGGAAGAAATGGACAAATTCTTAGAAATGCACAACCTTCCGAGACTGAACCAGGAAAAAGAGAAAATATGAACAGACCAATCACAAGCACTGAAATCGAAACTGTGATTAAAAATCTTCCAACAAACAAAAGCCCAGGACCAGATGGCTTCACAGGCTAATTCTATCAAACATTTAGAGAAGAGCTAACACCTATCCTTCTCAAACTCTTCCAAAATATAGCAGAGGGAGGAACACTCCCAAACTCATTCTATGAGGACACCATCACTCTGATACCAAAACCAGACAAAGATGTCACAAAGAAAGAAAACTACAGGCCAATATCACTGATGAACATAGATGCAAAAACCCTCAACAAAATACTAGCAAATAGAATCCAACAGCACATTAAAAGGATCATACACCATGATGAAGTGGGGTTTATTCCAGTAATGCAAGGATTCTTCAATATACGCAAATCAATCAACGTGATACACCATATTAACAAATTGAAGGAGAAAAACCATATGATCAACTCAATAGACGCAGAAAAAGCTTTTGACAAAATTCAACACCCATTTATGATAAAAGCCCTCCAGAAAGTAGGCATAGAGGGAACTTACCTCAACATAATAAAGGCCACATATGACAAACCCACTGCCAACATCGTCCTCAATCGTGAAAAACTGAAACCATTTCCACTAAGATCAGGAACAAGACAAGGTTACCCACTCTCACCACTATTATTCAACATAGTTTTGGAAGTTTTAGCCACAGCAACCAAGAGAAGAAAAAGAAATAAAAGGAATCCAAATAGAAAAAGAAGTAAAGCTGTCACTGTTTGCAGATGACATGATACTATACATAGAGAATTCGAAGGATGCTACCAGAAAACTACTAGAGCTAATCAATGAATTTGGTAAAGTAGCAGGATACAAAATTAATGCACAGAAATCTCTTGCATTCTGATACACTAATGATGAAAAATCTGAAAGTGAAATTAAGAAAACACTCCCATTTACCACTGCAAGAAAAAGAATAAAATACCTAGGAATAAACCTACCTAAGGAGACAAAAGACTGTATGCAGAAAATTATAAGATACTGATGAAAGAAATTAAAGATGATATAATAGATGGAAACATATACCATGTTCTTGGATTGGAAGAATCAATATTGTGAAAATGACTCTATTACCCAAAGCAATCTACAGATTCAATGCAATCCCTATCAAACTACCACTGGCATTTTTCACAGAACTAGAACAAAAATTTTCACAATTTGTATGGAAATACAAAAGACCCCGAATAGCCAAAGCAATCTTTACAAAGAAAGACGGAGCTGGAGGAATCAGGCTCCTGGACTTCAGACTATACTACAAAGCTATAGTAATCAAGACAGTATGGTACTGGTACAGAAACAGAAATATTGATCAATGGAACAGGATAGAAAGCCCAGAGATAAACCCACGCACGTATGGTCACCTTATCTTTGATAAAGCAGGCAAGAATATACAGTGGAGAAAAGACAGCCTCTGCAATAAGTGGTGCTGGGAAAACTGGACAGCTACATGTAAAAGAATGAAATTAGAACAGTCCCTAACACCATACACAAAAATAAACTCAAAATGGATTAAGGGGGCTTCCCTGGTGGCGCAGTGGTTGAGAGTCTGCCTGCTGATGCAGGGGACACGGGTTCCTGCCCCGGTCCGGGAAGATCCCACATGCCACGGAGTCGCTAGGCCCGTGAGCCATGGCCACTGAGCCTGCGTGTCCCGAGCCTGTGCTCCACAACGGGAGAGGCCACAACAGTGAGAGGCCTGCGTACAGCAAAAAAAAAAAAAAAAAAAAAAAAAAAAATGGATTAAGGACCTAAATGTAAGGCCAGACACTATCAAACTCTTAGAGGAAAACATAGGCAGAACACTCTATGACATAAATCACAGCAAGATCCTTTTTGACCCACCTCCTAGAGAAATGGAAATAAAAACAAAAATAAACAAATGGGACCTAATGAAACTTCATAGCTCTTGCACAGCAAAGGAAACCGTAAACAAGACGAAAAGACAACCCTCAGAATGGGGGAAAATATTTGCAAATGACGCAACTGACAAACGATTAATCTCCAAAACATACAAGCAACTCATGCAGCTCAATATCATAAAAACAAACAACCTAATCTAAAAATGGGCAGAAGACCTAAATAGACATTTCTCCGAAGAAGATATACAGATTGCCAACAAACACATGAAAGAATGCTCAACATCATTAATCATTAGAGAAATGCAAATCAAAACTACAATGAGATATCATCTCACACCAGTCAGAATGGCCATCATCAAAAAGTCTACAAACAATAAATGCTGGAGAGGGTGTGGAGAAAAGGGAACCCTCCTGCACCATTGGTGGGAATGTAAATTGATACAGCCACTATGGAGAACTGTATGGAGGTTCCTTAAAAAACTAAAAATAGAACTACCATACGATCCAGCAATCCCACTACTGGGCATATACTCTGAGAAAACCATAACTCAAAAAGAGTCATGTACCAAAATATTCATTGCAGCTCTTTTTACAATAGCCAGGACATGGAAGCAAACTAAGTGTCCATCAAGAGATGAATGGATAAAGAACATGTGGCACATATATACAATGGAATATTACTCAGCCATAGAAAGGAACGAAACAGTTATTTGTAGTGAGGTGGATAGACCTAGAGACTGTCATACAGAGTGAAGTAAGTCAGAAAGAGAAAAACAAATACTGTATGCTAACACATATATATGGAATCTAAAAAAAGAAAAAAAAAAGAAAATGGTCAGAAGAACCTAGGGGTAAGATGGGAATAAAGATGCAGATCTACTAGAGAATGGACTTGAGGATACGGGGAGGGGGAAGGGTAAGCTGGGACAAAGTAAGAGAGTGGCATGGGCATATATACACTACCAAACGTAAAATCGATAGCTAGTGAGAAGCAGCCGCATAGCACAGGGAGATCAGCTCGGTGCTTTGTGACCACCTAGAGGGGTAGGGTAGGGAGGGTGGGAGGGAGTGAGACGCAAGAGGGAAGAGATATGGGAACATAAGTATATGTATAACTGACTCACTTTGTTATAAAGCAGAAACTGACACACCATTGTAAAGCAATTATACTCTAATAAAGATGTTTAAAAAAATAAAGAAAAAGAGGTGAGGACAAGAGGATGTGAAAGGAAGTGAAACAAGAGTTGTCTGATAGAAAAGTCAATGGAATTCTTAGTCCAGCCTCACAGAAGTTCCAAAGCAGAGGGAAAGAGTGGCATATGTCTAAGTCATCTCAGAAAAAATAAAAAATAAAACAAGAAAAAAAAAAAAAACCCAGGGCTTCCCTGGTGGCACAGTGGTTGAGAGTCCGCCTGCCGATGCACGGGACACGGGTTCGTGCCCCGGTCCGGGAGTGGCTGGGCCCGTGAGCCATGGCCGCTGGGCCTGCGCGTCCGGAGCCTGTGCTCCACAACGGGAGAGGCCACAACAGTGAGAGGCCCGCGTACCGCAAACAAAACAAAACAAAACAAAACCAAAAACCCAAAATGCTGTATATTTTTAATGGATATTAACCTGATGAGTTTGGATATTTTTATTTCTTCTCTTTTGAAGCACTCAGCTAATGCTTCCTAAATAAATGGTGAAGAAAACCTAGGAGGTTTTATACCTTTTTACCAAAGATGTTGAAAAATAGAATCAGACAATGCCCTTTCCAGGAGTTTGAAAGAATTCTGGGATATACATTGATTTTTTTCATTTAGTAATTCATTGTGTTTAAGCACCAGTGCATGCCAGGCACTATTCTAGTCACTGGATACAGCAGTAAATAAAACAAAGTCCCTGCCCTCATGGAACGTACATTCCAGCAGAGGCACAGCAATAAACAATTCATTCAACAAAGCAATAAAAACATCATATAATGATATATTCTATGGAGGACAGTGAAGAAAGGTGAGGGGAGTAGGATGTCTTGGTAGGGGCTTATATTTTTATTTAGGATGGTAAGGAAAGCCATCTCATGTGAGATGACATTTGAGTAGAGGATTGAAAACAAAGTAATGGTTTGAGACACACAAATAACCAGAAGAAAAGCATACTAGTCAGAGGGAAAAAAAGATGCAAAGGCCCTGAGGTAGGAGCATGCTTGATGTGTTTGACATACAAGAGGTCCTTCTTGGTTGGAGTACAGAGAGAGAGTCAGAGAAAAGAAGTAGGAGATAAACTTGCGACTGTGTGCATGGGAGTGGTGGCAACAGGTCATGTAGGGTCTTGGAGGTCCAAGTAAGGGCTTGGCCATTTACTCTTATTGAGACGGTTTTGAGCCAAGAAGGGACATGATCTGATATATATGTTAAAAGAATAAGTCTCATTGTTGAAATAACTCTTAGTGTTGAAAAATAAACTGAAGCACCGAGATCAGTTAGAAGGCTTTTGCAACAATCCAGGTGAGAGATGATGATGGCCATCAGTGGAGATTTTTGAGAAGTGACTGGATTCTGATGTATTTATTCTAGATGTGATGTGGAGCAACTAACCGACTTAGAACAAGACTAATTAAGTCAGAGAAAGCAAATTTACCAGGTGTTAGGAAATTGTATGAACATCTCCAATGGGAAACTTCTGCAATTATTTTATTAATGAATTTTAACTCAGCATCATGCAATTTGATGGAGTGTATAATAAAGTCTAAGGCCACTGGTTATTTAAGCAGACCTAGAGCTAGTCATAAGCAGAGCAACAGGGTGACATGGTGGAAACACACGCTCAGCCATTTACACAAACTATTGTTACTCAGGGGCTCAAGTTCACAGACTTTTCAATGTAGGAGTCACTGGCAATAATGTTATTAAGATAAACTTAACATAATTTCTATACGGAAACATTCATATCCACTTGATTAAACTGGACTCATTTTGGAAGGGATAAATAGGTATATGATGTCATGTAATTAACGTTTACTGCTGAATAATAAATCACCATTGAAATGGGGGCGGGATAGTTTGCCATACTTATGCAACACACCTAGAGTTAACAATGAAAAGTAATCTGGCTGATTAGAACCTAATGTTTGCTCTCCCCTTCCTTGGCTCTAGAACTGATTTTTAGCTGAGCATATGATTGTCTGGAATAAAGAATACGTTTTTCACCCTCATCTACAGTTAAATATAGACGTGGGACTTAATTTTTTGATATGGAATGTAAGCAGAATTTGTGGGCAACTTCTGGAAAGTGCCCTTAAATGAAAGTGAAGTGTCTTTCTTTGTCTCTTTTTTGCTTTCTGCTGGTTGAAACTAAATGCGACTGCTGCAGCTTGAGCAGCTATCTCAAACCATAAAATGGAAGCCACTTGTTGAGAACAGGAAGCAACAAGATGTGAAGGGCCTTATGTCCTGGTAACTGTGGGCCAGGACTGCTTACATCCAAAAAGGGAGTTGTATCTTGTTTAAGCTGCTGCTATTTTGAACTTTTTAACACTTGGAGCTGAACCTAATCTTACCTGACACAGGTAGAAATAAATAGACTGCTATGTTGGAGAATTAAAATTTGCCATGGAATAGTCTTAGGACTATTCTTTTAATATTTTAAATTGTTTGACTTATTCTGTGAAATCTTAAAATATTCAAATTTTGTAAAATAAAATGCTTTTGTAAAATAAAAATTTCAATTCCATATAGATAAATTATAGACTCTTTAGTGTAAGTTAAAAAGAACTGTAGTATTAAGTATTCTAATAAAACTGGTTGGTGATTCATCAGTCATGATCCCAGAAAAGTTCATAACTGATTGTGGTTGACTGTTTTCAATATACCATTTCTAGTGACTAAAGGGTTTTGGGCTCTACATGGTGAATTCCGGCTTGGTAATGATTATGTTCTTAGGTGAATGTACATTCAAAGAGTAAATATGCTTTCTCAGATCCATAAGTGGTACACTAGTAGAGTCGATTATGTTTACTTTTCCTGTTTGTAAGGAAATTCCATCTAATTTTCTCTTTTCAATTTTCTCTGAACTTTTGAGTCCAAAGAATAAAGGTCATTAAAAATTCTGGAGTTCATTTAGCTCATTCATAACAGCTTTCTTAAAGTATAAAGATGTCAACTTAACAACAATATTTTAAGTTAAAATATTGCAGTGTTTTAAAATAATTAAATTTGGGGGGAAAAAAGGAAAAACAACTTTGCTAGCTATATTTGGACTATTGCTAAAAACAATCTGGAAGGATTAATTGTTGAATAATCTGGTTCCTAGTTTTCATCTGTATTTCCAGATGAAAGGGCTTGATATATTTGAATAACCAGTAAGTTTTTATGCTTATTCTTAGTAACCGTTTGAGGTTATTCCCACAATTCCATTTACAACCCCCAAATTAAAAATCTAGATGAAGAGAAAAACTTCACTATAAATATACCAGTTTCTTTCTGTATGCCTCGGGTTGCAATTTTTCCATTAAATGATGTGGAAGATTTGAGCTAGAGGGCTTAAAAAGCTGCATGACTTTGAAATTACCATAAATATTATAACTGGTAACTGTAATTAGAAGATAAATGCTAGGTAATAAAAATGTAAACATAGGACAATTTCTGCTTTTAAATTAGAATTTGAGTTATGCTACCTATAATCTCTTTCGAATCGACTGCCTAAAACTGTATTAGCTGAGAATTCTGAGAAAACTATTATTCTGTCTTGTATGCATCCCACAATCACAAGCTTAAACAAAGGCATCCAACAAATTGCAGCATATAGTTCAGTAATAAGGAATCACAGTAACTCTTTATGGTTACAATAAAATTGTTAACAATTTTGCAACGAAATTCACATCACTAAATAGGAAATGGTTCCATTTAAAGGATTCGTTGTATATTATGTCACAGAATCATGTAAGTTATTAGAGTAAAGTTGAAATCATTGAAGAATAAAGTGGGGCAGTAAACAAAGGCTGTACTAATACGGGAATGAACCTTAGATCACATGATGGCTAAGAGCATAGACTTGTCAGAAAGACCTGGATCAATTTTTGGCTTTAATATTTACTAATTTTATAATTGTGTGTAAGTAACAACATCTTTAAGCTTTAGTTCTCATATTGCTGTAATCACATTTTCTATTTCATATGGTTGTGTTTAGAATCAAATGAGATAATTAGTCTGTTAGGCATGGTGCAGGGTGCCTAAGTATTAACAAATATTAGCTATTATTATTATTTCCCCCAGAGATAATTCTCAATAATGTTTTGCTTCTAGTATGCCACTAATTTAGTTTAAGATTTGCCACCAATTTGAAAACAGATTTGTTGGAAAAATGAAAACATTATCATATCAAATATATACACGTGAATTGCAAGACATTGATTCTGAAAAGTTGAAATTGTAAAAATGTCTTAAGACTCTAGAAAATATGGCATATAACATTTACATTTGAGGATGCTTTTAGTTCCTTTCTACTTTCAGGGTTTCCTATACCCCCAGTTTTCAGCACCACATTGTCAGTATCCATAAAAATATAACAGTCTAATAAAAGGTAATAAAATAAATAATATTGATGGATAGGAAGTTCAATATTTTAACTTTAAAACAATGTAGAATTGAATGAAGGAAAGTGGGCTGTGGAGTTTTTTTTTTCTTTTTTTTTTGAAGTGGTGAATTGTTATTGTATGGGTATGCACAGGTAAAATCGTTAGTGCTTTTAAGATTTTTTTCCCCACTTTTACTGAGACATAATTGACACATAACATTGTGTTAGCTTTAAGTGTACAACATAATGATTTGATCAATGTATATACTGAAAAATGTTTACAAGTTTTTTCAGTATCCATCACCTCACATAGTTATATATATATTTTTCTTATGATAAGACTTTTAAGATCTACCCTCTAGTGACTTTCAGATGTACAATACAGTATTGTTAACTATAGTCACCATGCTGTACATTAGTCTCATGACTTATTTATTTTATAATTGGAAGTTTGTACCTTTGACCACCTTCATCCACCCCCAAGCCCCAACTCTGCAGAGTTATTTAAATGAAGAAAACACTTGAGGGTTTTAGTTGTCACTAAGAACACTAAGAGCCAAGATTGGGATTTAGTTGCTAAAACAGTCAGTCAAGTCATGCTGAGAGACACAAGAGAGATGCTCTCAAATCAAGGACTCTAACTCACGCCTCCCCTTCACACTTTCCTTGCTTGGCTTCTGTGACTTTACATTCTCTTTGCTTTCCTTCTACCTCACTGGTTCCCTCTACTCAGTAACCTCTGCTAGACCCTCCTCTTCTGCCTGACACATGAGGTTGCATTGTTCTAGGCCTCCATCCTTGATCCTCTTGTCTTCTCTGTATTTCTCCCTTGGTGATCTCATACTGTCTCAGAGCTTTTAATATCATCTATATTCTGATGACTTGAAAATACACATTGTTGGCTCAGACGCTGTTTCCTATTTCAGACCCATATCCGACTGCTTATCTGACATGTCCATATGTCAACTTTACATATCCAGCAGGATGTTTAAGGAGGACTTGATCTTCTTCTGTGTCAAATCTGCTTTATCTGAAGCTTTCACCTTCTCATTTCATGACCCTTCCATTCTTCCTATTGCTCCGGCCAAAACACCTTAGTTCATCTTTGCTCTCTTGATTTCTCTTAAAACCTAAGTTCTCTGCCTTCTGAATATGCCAGAATCTGACCACTTACCACCTTCATTGCTACCACCCTGGTCCAACCCACCATCATCTCTTACTGGATCACTGAAATAGGTCTTACCCACAACAATATACAATATATTCTCATTGTATCCTGAGAACAACTTTCAAAGCCAAGTCAAAACATGTCACTCATCTGCTCATCTGAAGGAAAAGTCACAGTCCCTACAAAGGCCTAAAAAGATCTGCCTCCTCTGGCCCCATCACTCTCTGCTCCCCCCTCCTCCTTCTCTTCCTGTCCCTTACTCCTCTACAGTGACACTGTGTCTTTGTCATTCCTCAACACACAGGCATGCGTCATAGGGTCTTTGTCTAGCTTTGCCATTTTCCTAGCTGTTCTTCTTCCCATATATCTTCTTCTTCTTCTTTTTTTTAAGATTTATAGTTTGTAATACAGATTTTCTAGTTTCTTTTATTTAAAATAAATTTATTTATTTATTTATTTTTGGCTGCATTGGGTCTTCGTTGTTCTGCGCGGGCTTTCTCTAGTAGCAGAGAGCAGGGACTACTCTTTGTTGCGGTGCACGGGCTTCTCACCACAGTGGCTTCTTTTGTTGTGGAACACGGGATCTAGGCATGTGGGCTTCAGTAGTTGTGGCACGTGGGCTCAGTAGTTGTGGCTCATGGACTCTAGAGAGCAGGCTCAGTAGTTGTGGCATACACGCTTAGTTGCTCCGCAGCACATAGGATCTTCCTGGACCAGGGCTTGAACCCGTGTCCCCTGCATTGGCAGGCGGATTCTTAACCACTGCGCCACCAGGGAAGTCCCCCATATTTCTTCTTGACTATCTTTCTCACATCTTTCACATTTTGTTTACATCTCACTTTTTCAATAATGCCTACACTGGCCACTAAATGTAATATGGCAGCTAATCTCATCCTTCATACTTCTGATACCCTTTCTCTGCTCTCATTTTTTTCCCATAAAACTTGTCAATTTCTAAAATACTAAAAAGGTTTAGTATATATATATACTATTTGTATTGTATATATACAATTATATATATTGATTGTTTCTGTCTCCTCTCAATAGACTATAATCTCCATGTGGGCAGAAATCCTTAACTATTCTGCTCAGTGATACATTTCCAAGTGTAGAGGACAGGCCCTTGCTGAACGTAAGTGCTTAGAAAATATTTGTTGGATGAATGAAGGGACTACTACATAGAGAGGTGTTGGTTTCAAGAAAAGATTGCTCAACAGTGCCAAATGTTACTGAGCAATAAATTATGAAGAGCACTTTGTTTTTAACTCCTAAGATGTCATTTGTGACCGTGATCCAGGTCATTCCAGTGGAATGGTAGAGGCAAAAGACTGAGGTCAGATGATTAAATTGGAGACAAGTATAAATATTTGTTCAGATAGGAGACTCATGATTGCATTTATATATGTGGAAATCCCACGTAGAGGAGGGGTTGAGATCCTAGAGAGGGAAGAAATACGTGCTTTATTCAGGTCTTTGAGGTGGAAACCAGAAAGTGTCCCACGGGGTGATGCTATATGCCTCTTCCTCGGGGATTGGGGGCACCGGCTTGAGAGCTGGGAAGATAAAAGTCACTGCTTTTAGACAGGGGCTAGGAATTTTATGCTTTAGCATCAATTTTCTCAATGAACGACAAACGCTGTGTTTTTCTTTTAATGATGATGAAAAGTCTAGGAGGAAATAGGAGTAAAGAGTAAATATTTTTAATAACTTTGGTGGACAACAGGAACTCTGTCCAGGGACATGCAGGAGGTATTGGAGCAGTGCTGAGAAGCCCGGCTAAACCTGAAAGCATGACTCAGTTTTGGTTTCATCCTTTCATCTCTCAGCAGCTTGGGTGTAAAAACAAAATTGTTGGGATGTGTAGTGGGAAATAAGAAAGTAAGTAAAAAGGTTTGGAAGTGAGACATTCTTCTTACCCCCACCCCATGTTTAAAAAGTCATTATGGATTTTTTTACAAGTAACTTTTTTTTTTTTTTAACTAGTTTAGGACACTTGCTTAGAAGTAGCTCAGGTGGCTAAACAGTACACATTCTATTGGTTACAAAATCTGGTCCATCCAAGTTCAGCTACAAACGTCAAACAACTCCTAGTGAATCAATGAGACAACATCCCTCTTTTCTCAAAGAAGTTAATCAAAATTTGAGTTGCATATGTGTGAAAATTCAGCTAAATCATATGATAGGTGATGTAATGAAATCTGAGTGTCTGCTTTGTCTCTATAAAACCTGAGGCTCATTAACTTAGTTTAGAGCTTGTTCCATCATTGCTATGATCAAGAAGTAATCCAGGGGCTTCCCTGGTGGCGCAGTGGTTGAGAGTCCGCCTGCCGATGCAGGGGACACGGTTTCGTGCCCCGGTCCAGGAAGATTCCACTATGCCGCGGAGCAGCTGGGCCCGTGAGCCATGGCCGCTGAGCCTGCGCGTCCGGAGCCCATGCTCCGCAACGGGAGAGGCCACAACAGTAAGAGGCCCGCGTACCGCAAAAAAAAAAAAACAAAAGAAATGAAGTTGAGTTATTTATAGTGAGGTGGATGGACCTAGAGTCTGTCATACAGAGTGCAGTATTTCAGAAAGAGAAAAACAAATACCGTATGTTAACACATATATATGGAATCTAAAAAATAATAATAATAATTTAAAAAATTAAAAAAATGGTCATGAAGAACCCAGGGGCAGGATGGGAATAAAGACACAGACCTACTAGACGATGGACTTGAGGACACGGGGAGGGGGAAGGGTAAGCTGGGACAAAGTGAGAGAGTGTCATGGACATATATACACTACCAAATGTAAAATAGATAGCTAGTGGGAAGCAGCCGCATAGCACAGGGAGATCAGCTCGGTGCTTTGTGACCACCTAGAGGGGTGGGATAGGGAGGGTGGGAGGGAGGGAGACGCAAGAGGGAAGAGATATGGGAACATATGTATATGTATAGCTGATTCACTTTGTTATAAAGCAGAAACTAACACACCATTGTAAAGCAATTATACTCCAATAAAGATGTTAAAAAAAAATAAAAGAAGCAATCCCATAGTTCTATAGTAATAAGCTGCTTCCAGACTGATTTATGTTATGTGTTGCTCAATTTCAAGATTTCTGCAAGATGTTAGAATTGATTGAAGCCAAAGTTGTGTGCACAGGAAGTGCGGAAGAAAGACAAAGGGGAAAGGAAACTTAATGCGTTTGCAAACATGTGAGTGAAGGGATGCACCATGGAGACAAGCTTAGAAGGTGAAGTCACAAAGAGGCGTTCAGACAGGAAAGAGAAGGATCAGAGAATCGGTGAAATGTGTGAGACCAAAGAAAATCCACCCTGATGTAATAACTTTATATAGCTAGGATTGTTCAAGAATGGAATGGGTTACTTATGAAGTAATACATTCCTGGACACTGAATTGAGAGTGATGAAGCATGGGCTGTCTTAGGTAGGTACTTGTCAAAAGACGATACAGGAATAAAGCTGGGTGAGGCAATCAGATCTCTGATGCTCCTTCTCAAGCCAAGATTTCATGATTCTCTAACTCTTTAGAGTTTCTCCTTCTCTGGGACACCATCTGTCAGCCTGTTTTTGTCTTCCCAATTAGAATATACTTGCACTTGCTACCTAGCATACACAGAGATGCTCAGCCAGTGTCCTGATATCCTGGAAGCTACCAAACTCCTCCTTCAAAGCCAGCTGGCTCTAGTCTTCTTGTTATGTAAAATAATTAAATGTGCCTAATCGTCTGAGAACTCTTAGTAAGATCTATCATTTGAAATTGAAGGTGTCCTGATGAATGAGCCAGGTGGCTTGGCTGACTCTGGCCAGGCACCTTGCTAGAATATAGGAATAGAAAAGTGAGCAAAAAAACCCCATGGTGCTTCATGGTGTTTTCAGAACAATGAGGGAGGTTAGACCTTAAACATACAAAAAAATCAAAATAGAATTTAACAGTGTGAAAAGTGTAATTAAGGAAAAGTTTGTATGCTGTAAGACTGAATAGCAGAGAACTTAATTAAGCACTGTTTCACTCAACTCATTCTTTTGTCAGTCACAGAAACAAAACCACTTTGGCAGTGATCTGTGTAATTCTGGGGGCCCAGACATTTTCAGGGCCCTTCATAAGTATTTTCATTTGAAAGAATTACTTATATATTGTTCAAACTTTTACATTTGGTGAAGCAATAAAGTGTAAGCTCTGGAGTCCTGCAGCCTGTTATGAAATTATGTCTCTATTATCTTAACAAGTTACTTAGCCCTTCTTACCTAAGTTTTCTTATTTGTAAAATGAAATGAGTAACACAGTACAGATGTTACAAACTTGTTAAAATTTAAAAGAATAATATATAAAAAGAAAAACTCTTATCAGAGGTTCTGACACATCATATTAAAAAATAGTATTGTTATTTTTTATGAATTCCACAAGATTACTGGATTATGTGAAAATGTCTTTGGCTAATAGCAGCAGAGCATTTTATATTACAAAAGTTTTAAGATTCATACATTATGCTCTTTAAATTCTAAAAGCATCGAATATCAAATGACAAAAAAAGCCACATTTTTAAAATGTTGCCTCGCAAAGAAGGTCTGAAAAATAAATATTTTAGTTTGTATGTTGAAATCAACATGCATCTGATATTCAGAACTTAACCACTGTTTTATTTTCCGGTATATAAATATTATGACTAAACCAGTGAGAGCAGATAAAAAATGACATTAATATATCATTCCAATTAAAATATGTACACAAGGCTGCATCTTCCAAATATGTAGAAAATATGAATAAATGTCTAATGATAAAAAAAGCACAGATCTGAGGATGTATTTTTGGCTTGACTTACTATTTTATCTGTTTTATTCTTTTGTTTTCTTTACTATATTTCTAAGTTGATTATAACCATAATTTTCCCACAGTGTAATAATACAAGAATAATTTGGAGATCAAAAACATTATTTAGTAGAGCAGCAAGATTGTAATTCAAAGTGACCACAAATGTTTTGATGTCTATGGTAAATAAAAATATCACTTGTTCTGAATTTTTTTCAGTCAGCTATTAAGAAAATGAGTTCAACATAGTTTAACTTAAGTAAAAAACAAAAGAAAAATACCTTAGGAAGCTATGCTGCCCTTATTTTCGAGAGTCATATGAAATAAAAATTCATTCCTGAATGATACCATGCTTCTTTCAGTTCATTTTCTTTCTATTTAAGTTTTCAAAAATAATTTGCTTTTTTAAATGACCTGGAACGACTGTTATTCAGCCATTTAACTTACAATTATAAGGGATATATATAACAGAGAAATACATAATATTAGTGAACAAGCCAGACATTTCTAAACTTAAGCCCACTTTGTGAGTATATGCCTGTAAACAAAGACTGAAAGAAACAAAGAAAAGTAATATCAGGAAAAGTCTCAAGGAGGAGATGTTTATTCCACCCAATTTAAACAGCCTTTAGTGTCACCATAAAATATTTTGTAAAATAAAAATATATATTTAAAGATTTTTAAAATAATATAACAAGGAGATGTTAAAAATCTATAACAAGGAGACATGATTTTCAAGTAATTTGTCATCTAATTAGGGCTTTACTTCTCTGTGGAATATTCTGACTTCAACCTTCCCCAGGGCTTAAAGTATTTTGTTAGTTTCACTCTACTCAATTTTTTAAAATAAATAGACTTTATTTTTAGAACAGTTTTAGATTTAAGGAAAAACTGAGAAAATAGAGTTCCATATACACAATTTCACCTATTGTTAGCCTTATACATTAGTATGGCACCTTTGACAGTTAATGAACCAACACATTATTATTAACTTATTATACATTATACATTATTGATATATTATTATTAACTAAAGCTATAGTTTATTCAGATTCCCCAAGTTTAAACCTAACATACTTTTCTGTTTCAGGATCCCATCTAAGATTCCACATTACGTTTAGTTATCATGTCTCTTTAGGATGTGTTTTGGCAGTGACAGTTTCTCCTTTGGATGTGACAGGTTGTGACTTTCCTCATTTGGACGGAAGCCCAAATTTAGGGAGTGTAGAGTAAAGCTCTACATTCTTTAAGATGAAGAAGTATCTATATAGTTTATTTGGAATTCTTCTGCACAGATTTGACTCTTCTCCCTCATTTATTAATTTATTCACATCAGTATGAACTCATGAATATTTACTTTATACTTTGCGTTACAATCCAACACTACTTTATTTTGTTGCTCAAATTGTTGCAGCTTTGGCCACTGGGAGCTCTTTCAGTTGGCCACTGTGCCTTTTGACATACCCCACATCAATATATTTTTTAAAGGACCCATTTTTAATATAAACTCTAATGCTAGAACATGCCTAATTTTTCTGGGAGTGAACCACTGAAAAGACACAATGTAAAAAAAAAAAAAATCCTCAAATCTTTCCGGTGTTAAAAACAAGAAGTGATCATTATTCCAATAGCCAAAGTTGAAAATGTGAAGCAATGGAAGGGTGGAGGAAATGGCAAAATATGATCCAAAGCATTATGGACACAGTAAGGATCTTTCACTGTCAGATAATTTAATAATGGTGTCATGAAATTCTCTCTAAATCTTTTAAACCATTGTGCTGTCCATATTTATCAAAATAAGATGGTATTAGCTTTTTTCGGATGTACACATTAAAAATCCTGGAAAATGTACTTATCATTTTAGGTTAATATGTAGCAGGAAGCCATCTGTATCACCTTGGAGAAATCATAGGAGTCTAATTTGTTTACTAGAATTCCCTTTGGACAATAGTTCCAAACACATCTATTCTGTTATCATCAGTTGTCTTCTTGATAAATAAAATGGGAGTATGAAGTTGGTAAATTTGTAAAGAGGAGATTTTTTTTTCTTTCTATTTTATTTTAAAGCTGTAAGAATAAGAATGCGATCACAAAGATAGTGGATATAATATCTAATTAAATACCAAGAAAACAAGTGTGTTGTATTGTTTTCCTTGGATCATAAGAATAAAACACAAAAACAGCCTATGGGCACATAAGGGCGTGAATCTTCTTCCTGAAAAGTCATGCGAGAAGAATATATTTACAGGAGAGAAAGACAAAGAGAAATGCAGAGAATGAGAGAGTATCAGAAGAGCATTCCTAAGGGATAACTCTAGAATTTGGAAACTAAAAACAGAAGAGGCTAATGGACCATGCCACCAGCAAATCCAAGTGTAAATGAGGGGGATTAGTAAAGAGCAGGTTTGAATTCTAAAAGGCTGTTTCGTACAAGTTCATCATCATTACTGTTAATCTCATAGCGTCTGCTATTTTCAGCACCAAATAACACAAATTATAGCCCTGTTCATTTATGCATTCTCTCATTGATTCCTTCACTCACCCATTTATTCTTTCACCAAGTAATTTACTGAATGCCCAAAGCAAGTAGAATCTTTTCTTTCCCTCTCATCTGTGGTTCCAGAGAAAGAAACTTGCTAAAGTGCTTCTCATCGACTAAATTGACTCACAGCACTATTATTTCCGTCAGCAAATGAGTCTGGAAAAGTGCACATGGTCCTGAGTGGGCATCTGAAAGCTCTGGGCTCCAGGCACCACTCTGTACATCAAACACACTGTGAAGGAAGAGGACAGCTGTGCAGTGAGAATCTCACAGCATCCCATTGTGCTTAAGCTGGTTCAAATAAAAATGCTTTCATCAAGCTTCAGGTCTGCATGAGCTTTTCAGACTCGGGCTTATCACCTTCCCAGGAGAACTCCTTCTCTTTTCTGTGTTTGAGTGATTCTACAAGACTCATTTAGACCTCCTAGGATCTTGATAATTTATGTTAAGATATGTGATTTCACTTCTCTCAGGTCCCAACTTGAGGTGTAGCCATTATTTTCCCCCTTACTGTTAATCACATCAATTTTAGGTGACAGATCCAGAATTTACTTAAAATAAATACTCTACGCCTGTAATAAACCTTTCATCAAGGGCCATTTGGGACTTTTAAATTTGGTTTAATGTTTCTATCACCCATGTGTAGTACAACTCTTATTTTGCATCGATTAATTTTTTCTGATATTGTTATATAGAATCAGTCAATCAGATTGTTGGCTGAGCTTTAAAACACTTAATTGAGCCACTTGACTTTTACGCACGACAAACTTTTATTGAGAACTTTGTTTTTGCCAGACATCATACTGAGTGCTGGGGTGCAGAGACAAATGAAACAAAATCTCTACTTTCTGGGAATTTGGTGTTTAGTAGAAAAGCCAAGTCAATACAGTAACTATTCACGAGGATAGTTCTTTGCAAATGGGACTAATTTGGATGCCTATTCTATACGTTTCAATAGCTTATTTTAAAAATTATTATATAATTTATATACTGTAGAGTTTTCTGTTTTTATTGTACATTTTTGTGAAGTTTGGCAAATGCGTACATTTGAGTAACCACTGTCACCACATTCAGGATGATTTAAGGAGTTCCACGCCACCCCCAAATTCTCTTATTCTTCTGCGTGGTCACCCACACCTACCTCAACCCCATCCCACCACAAACACACACACACACACACACACACACACACACACACACACACACACACACACACACACACACACACACACACAGTCCCTGGCAACAAATTATGAAATCTGCCCTTATAGCTGTACCTTTTTCAGAATGTCATCTGGGGTAAAATCATGTAGAATGTAACCTTTTGTGTCTGGCTTTTTCACTTAGCAAAATGCATGGACTATTTATCTACATTGCTGACTACATCACTAGTTCTTTCTTTTATATTATTGAGTAGTACTCAATTATACAGAGGTACCATAGTTTATCTATTTTCCTGCTGAGACACATTTGTGTTGTTTTACGTTTTAGGATATTATGAATAAAACTGCTACACACACTAATGTACAGGCTTTGGTGTGGGCACAGGATTTCAGTTTATGTGAACACCTAGGAATGCTATCCCTGGGCTATATGGCCCCTGTGTTTAATTTATAAGAATTCGCCAAATTGTTTTCTAAAGTAACTGTGCCATTTTGCAAATCTGTCAGCACTATGTGACAGTTCCAGTGCTTTGCATCCCGATGAGCACTTGGTATTACCCGCTCCCGTTTTTATATTAACCATTGTGATATGGTTAAGAGTAATATCTCTTTGAGATTTTGACATTTGTATTGTCCTAATAACTAATGTACTTATTTTTTATTCATATATCTTCTTTGGGAAAGCATCCAAATTTCTTGCCCATTTATTTAGCTTATTGTTTCCTTATTATTAACTTTTGAGAATTCTATTATATATATCCCTATCTATATCTACCTATATATATGCAACACACATTTTCTGCGAGTGTTGATGAAGAATGGATATTGAATTTTGTAAAAGACTATTTCTGAATTGAAAATTTCATATTTTTTCTCTTAATTAGTCTTTTAAATGGTGAATTATATCAATTAATTTTAGAATATTGAACAAATGCCTAGTTCCTAGGATAATACTCATTTGGATATGAAGTATTACCCTTTTTATATATTATTGAATTTGTTTTAATAGCATTTTTTGAAAGATTTTGCTTTTATGTTCATGAGGGATATTGGTCTGCAATTTTCTTATAATGCCTTTGCCCAGTTTTGGCATCAGAGTTAAATGCTCACTAGTAAAGTGAGTTGGGAAGTGTTTTTTTCCTCTTTATTCTGGAACAATGTGTAGAATTGGTATTATTTCTTCCTTAAATATTTGGTAGACTTGGTCAGCATAGGAAACTATGTGTGGAGTTTTCTTTGTTTAAAGTTTTTTAACTACAAATTCAATTTATTTTACAGATTATAGGGCTATTGAGCTTACCTATATCTTCTTGGGAAAGCTTAGACAGTTGATGTCTAATGTATCCATTTCATTTGAGTTGTCCAATTTATGGGCAGAATGTGTGTAATGGGTTGCATTATGCCTTCCAAATCTGTATGTTGAAGTCTGTCGTGGTCCATTCTGGCTGCTATAACAAAATACCTCAAACTAACTAACAACAGACATTTATTGCTAATAGTTCTGGAGGCTGGAAGCATGGCCAGGTGAGAGCATTTTTGGGGGGTCGCAGACTTCTCCATTGTGTCTTCATATGGTGAAAGAGGAAGGGAGTTCTGCCGGGTCTCCTTTTTTAAGAGTACTAACGCCATGCATGAGGGCTCCACCCTCATAACTTAGGCACCTCCCAGTGGCCCCACTAACTAATACCATCACCTTTGCAGGTTAGGATTTCAACGTATGAATTCGGGGGAAGGAGAACAAACATTCAGACCATAGCAAAGTCTTAATCTCCAGTACCTCAGAATGTAACCTTATTTGGAAATAAAGTATCAGCAGATATAATTAGTTAAAATGAAGTTATACTGGAGTAGGTTGGGCCCTTAATCCAAAATATCTGGTGTCACTATAAAAAGGGGGAATTTGGACACAGACAGGCACACAAGAAGACAGCCACGTGAAGATTAGAGTTATGCTTCCACAAGTCAAGGAACTACAAAACTAGGAGAGAGCTCGGCAACAGACCTCTCCCTAGCAACTTCAGAGGGAGCATGACTTCTTCTGATACCTTGGTCTTGGACTTCTAGCCTCCAAAACTGTGAGACAATACATTTCCGTTGTTTAAGCCACTTAGTTTGTGGTACTTTGTTATGGCAGCTCTAGCAAACTAACATACTGTTGTTCATTTTTAAATATCTATAGAATATCTAGTGATGTCACCTCTTTTATTCCTGGTAGTTGTAATTTATGTCTTCTCTCATTTTTGTTCATTTCTCAGACTAGAGGTTATCAAAATTATTGACTTCTTTAAAAAAAAACAGCTATTGATTTAAATGATTTTCTCTGTTGTTATTCTCTTCCAGTTTTCTTTTTATCTTTATTATATCCCTTCTTCTGATTTCATTTGGTTTAATTTGCTCTTCTTTTTATAATTTCTTAAGATAAGACATTTTGGACATTGATTCTTTTTTAATATGAGCAATCAATGCCATAAAGTTCCCTCTAAGCCCTGCTTTAGCCACATCCCACAAACTTTGATATATTATGTTTTCATTTTTATTTGATTAGAAATATTTTCTGATTTCCTGTGTGACTTTGACCTGTCAGTTATACATGGATGTGCTATTTAATTTACAACTATTTGGGGATTTTCCAGTTATCTGATTTCTTGTTTAATTGAGTTTCATTTCAAATTATACTTTTAAATCTTTTTTTCTTTTTTGGTCCAGACTATGGTCTCTCTTTGTGAATGTTAATTTACATGTGCAATTTAAACGAATATTCATTCTGATGATATTGAGTGTAGTGTTCTGTAATTGTCAATTGGTTCAATTTGGTTGATAGTGTTGTTCAGGTGTTCTACATCCCTCAGAATTTCTGTTTAGCATTTCTATTGATCAGAGAGAGAAACGTAGAAATCTCCAACTATAACTGTCTATTTTTTTTTTCAGTTCTTTCAGTTAAAGCTTTTTGTTTTTTAAGACTTTGTTGTTGGGTGCATGCACATTTAGGATGGTTATGCTTGCTTGGTTAACTGACCACTTTTCCATTACGGAATATCCTTCTTTATATGTAGTCATATGCTTTGTTCTAAAGTCTATTTTAATGTTAATTAATATTACTCCTGCCTTCTATTAGTACTTAAATTTTGTTTTATTTTAACATCTTTGTATTTTATATTTAAATTGGGTTTCTGTAGAAAACCTATATTGGGGTCTAAATTTTTTTATTCAACTTAATTTGTCTCTTCTAATTGATGTCATTAGACTATTTACATTTAGTGTAATTATGGCTATAGTTGGATTAAAATTTACCAACTTGGAAGATATTTTCTATTTGTTCTATCCGTTCTTTGCTTCTTTTTCCTCTGTTTTCCCTTAGGTTAACCGATGAATTTTTATGTTCCATTTATCTCCACTTTCAACCTATTTATACATTAAAATAATGTACTTTTTAGTGGTTCTTCCTGTGCCCTGCGGCGGGGGGGGAATCTGGGAGACTGTTCCAGGTGGATCATTTATGCCCTGCTACCTACCACAGTGTAGGAGGATAATCTGGCTCTTGCTCCTCACTGGGTTCTATTTAAATCAGCACAATGGGGCCTCTGTTTCTCACTTTGTCCCCAAAACTTCTGACTGTACCCTACCATTAGAGGTGGAGGGCTCAGCTCAGACAAGGGTGAGGCCCTCCTAGGGACATCCAAGGTCTACTTACTCCTAGATTCCTCCCAGAAAACTTTAGCTAGGCTGGGAGAAAAAGGAATTTCTTCTACTCCTTTTGTGCTCGTTATATTCTAACCCTTTTCAAGGAGTAGGGATTTGACATTAAAGAAACTGTCTCTGATTCTGTTGTAACATCATTTCCTTCACGTAATGAATGCAGTCTGGATTGTGGGGAAGCCACAGATTTACATGAAGGGGGAAAAAATGCCAAGGCTGATATATCAAAATATTATCCTACCAACTCTTCATACCCTAAAGTGTAAGTTTTTACAGTGGGGATTTATTAAAGGTCAAGATGCTGTTTATGATACCTTTAGTAGAAATTTCATGCTATGGTGTTTTTACATCATTACACAAGTTCAGAGTCTGTAAGACCTACAACATGCATTTAGCAACTAGTATATTAACAGATTCCAAGAACAAAACAAATATGTAAATTTCAACATGCTGCAATTGCTTCTCCTTCTTAAGCTTAAAATGCATATGCTCTTGGGTCAGGCTGGAGCCACAGCCAGAACTGCGGCACCATGTTCAGTCCATGGCTTGAGTGTTATAAAATGTGCGCAGCAGACTGAAGAATATGGATGAAAGATTTCGGAAGCCGAGAAACATAGTGTTTTAGAAAGTGAATCAGTTTAGGTCAGAGTATTGTTTTGTTATATGGCATATACAAGAAAAAACATTTCTTCATTTCACATGGGATATGATATGCTGCAATTTATCCTCATTTCTAAAGCTTCTGCAAACTGTAATTCACAGGCTGGCATGACTTCAGTGGATGCCGACTTACTAAAGAGATTTTTTTTTTAAGTTTTATTTATATTTTTTGCACCACACTGTGAAGTGCCCCTGATGCTTTGTTTCTCAGAGGCAGGATTAGGGCACAGATGGGAGAAGAAAGGCATGAAATTCTATACTTTGAAACATTCAGTCAAGATTTATATTGTATCTCTAGTTACCTGGCGCCTCTATAATACCCTTCATTGGAGAATTTCAAAGTCTGTGCAGCCTCACAATTTCATAATACATAAAATTTTAAAACTATTATCTGTGAGAAAATTAATCAAACTGCATTGAATGTGAAATTGTAATAAACAAACAAAAAGAAGGGGCTCTTTTTGTTCATTTGTTTGTTTTGTCAATACAATCTAATGTCAACTAGACCTAACCCTGTTTAGGAAGCATCAAAGCCTTCACTTTTTCTGTTTACTTCTTCTTTGCTCTAGTCCAGTTAGGCCATTGACAATTAAGGGAAAATACTACTTTCTCTCTCGTGTGTCTTACCTATGCATCCACAGTACAAAATAACCTCTACCCCAACCACGACCCATACTCTTACTTTTGCTTGGCCTTTTTGTATGTAACATTTTGGTAAATTACAATCTAACTCTTGCATAAACACATTCTAAAAATATAAGCCAGCAACTATCTCCCAAGAAATAACCTTGCCAAATAGGTCACATTTTCTTTAAAAAAACAATTGATTGTAGAAGATGGGTATTTTTCCAAAAATTAAGAGAGCATTCTTTTAAAAAATAAGGATTCTATTACATTGAAAAATTATCTGCGGGGAAGAAGCATAAACCATGTGAATTTTTAACTTCTACTTAAATATTTTATGTGGCTAAATTTTATCTATTTTGGATTACTCCCGTGCAGAAAATAATCGATCTGTTATGTCCTCCTTCTCAGTCAGTTTTGGTTAGAATACAGAAGCTCATGGAAGCCAGAAATAAAGAGTTTAATTGAGAATTAAGTGCTTATTCTATTGTTAGAAGAGCTGGGATAACGGATGTCAGGAAAGCACTACGGATGGTCAGAGGTCGACAGGGAATATTTGAGCAGTGGTTCTCCCCTGAGGGTGATTTTTTGCCCCAGTCTTGAGATTTTTTTTAATTGTCATGACTGGGGTGGGGAAGGTTTTCCTGCTTTAGGGAGTAGAGGCCAGGTATTCTAACCATATGACCATATTCCCTTGGCTGAGGTTTGGTGAGGATGGATGCAGATCAAGAGAGAGAAAACGGAGAGGGTCTGCAGTTCTTCGTCACACCCACAGTTCACACAGGGCCGCTGAGGGGTAAGCCCGGGTGCAGTTACGAGGCTGAGGGGGAAGAAGAACTGTATGCAGGTGCCTTTGCTGTGGTTTCTGGGAGAGGTAAAGCAGGGTAGGGTGGTGATGGGGTTCAGGACACACGACCCCAAAATGTGACACCTTGGCATAGTAAATAGCTTACTCTGAAGGAGTTTGAGAAAATGGCAGAAGCAGGAAGGTCACTGTGATATCCTCCCACCCCGCCCCCAAACAGACACACGCTTGCTCTTCTTCCCAAAACAGGTTATGTGAAAGGTCCCCTCCCTGTACCAGGAGGATGGAAGACATTCACCAGAGATGAGGATTGTAGGGCCCAGAAATCAGTACAGACAAACATGTCAAGCTAATCCTCAACTTCCTAGTTATGACCTCATCCTTTACTACCCCTAGCCTAAACCCCTTTGTCTTGCACGTTCTTCATAAATTTATTGTTTCTTTGTTTAAAAGATATAGAAGGGCTTCCCTGGTGGCGCAGTGGTTGAAAGTCCGCCTGCCGATGCAGGGGACACAGGTTCGTGCCCCGATCTGGGAGGATCCCACATGCCGCGGAGCGGCTGGGCCCGTGAGCCATGGCCGCTGGGCCTGCGCGTCCGGAGCCTGTGCTCCGCAACGGGAGAGGCCACGACAGTGAGAGGCCCGCGTACCGCAAAAAAAAAAAAAAGGAAACAGTAATTAGAAAAAATAATAGAGGAAATAATCCCGCCTTAGGAGGACATTCAACACGTCAGAAGAGGTCCTATAGGCCACTGTCTATGGGTATTACCTTAACTGATCTCATACATAAAGAGTTGAATAAAAAAAGTGGCAATCAGCCAACATTTTCCATTCTTTATTAATTTTCTTGTCTGTTTTTTTCTATGCAGTCAAATGGAAATATCAGTTGCATGGTTAATATCCATTATCAAAGAGCAATTAGATGTCCCCATTATCTTAGTCTTGGGTATTCTATTAAACAATGCCAAAATAAAGCGGCACTGGTCTTTATTAAAATGCACTAAAACAATTAAAATGTTTTATCCTCGTTACTACTTTGCTAACATATAAAGATGCCTTGCCACTGAGAAGCCAGCATAAAACAATGTAACTTGAGCCAGTCAAATAGTGAATCAACTTGCACAAGAAGGGGGAAGCAGTTGGGGAAAACAAAATGTTTTAGTTGTATTATTCTAGAGAAATGTAGAGACAAATTTGCTACTTGGTTTCAGTTTCAAGAATTAGATTTGGACTGATCATTAGTATGTCTGTATTAAAACAATAAAATATGCATTAGTTATGATCAATGTTAAAATTTATCCCCATTCCTTGAAAGAATGTTTCCTGAACACCCCCTCTACACCAGAATAAGTGTCACATCAGCTGCCACGGAAGCACAAGACTAGGCATGTAGTCCAATCCTGGAAATTCAAGGAAGGCTTCATGGAGAAAGGAACACACATACTGAGACAAAAAGAGAAGTTATACCAGCAAATTCAGAAGAGTGCGAAAGTGCTTCCAGCATATACATAACAGCAGGTACAGTGGACAAGAGGTAAGCAAGAAGGGACACATCTTAGAGTTGGGAATAACTCAGTATTTGAACATTGAAGGCAAAGGAGGAATATTTGATAGATAAAACTGGGGAGTTATCAGAGAGCAGATCAAAAAGGAACCTGTAGTCCACTAAGGAGTTTTGACTTTTTTCTCAAGCAATAAAAATGTCCAAAACCTATAGCCAAGAGTGACTTTTGACCTGGTGTGACAAAAAGAGTAGGATGATGATTGTGGGTTTTTTTCAACCATCTTTGAAATGCACCCACTAGCCTGAAACCAAGAGACCTAAATTGTGATAATATTTCAGTGTCCTGTGGAGATGGTTATGTCAGAGGTATTGTGCTTGGAAACTGAGTGTGTCTTTCCCGCCAAAATAATAGAATTTGCATCAGAAAATAAAGCCCCCTCCCACCACAAAGAGGCAGTCGGGAAGAAACTGCAAGATGGAAAAGCAACCAAAGGAAGCCAGATATGCACTTATTAAAAAGGAAGCCACAGAATGGCAAAGATGTCTTTCCAGACATATGTGTCTGACACGTGGTAGGTGTTTAATGAGTACCTGCTCACCGAACAGCACGTTGATACAGCCTGCAGAAAGGGGAAATTGTAGAGGAGACAATGAATGCTGTGTCATAGGGTGAGGATGCAAAGACTAGAGTAAAGGAATGGTTTTAAAAGGAGGAAAAAATAGAGGGGAGAAAGGATACTACAAAAAAGAAAAAGCTGGAGGGAAAGGAAATGTGTAATCGCAATTTATTCTTAGAGCAGCAAACTCTTAGCAAAAGAAGAGAGCATTGAGTCAGTTTTAGAGGGTCTGTAAAGTCAGCTGCAGCACACATAAGAAGACATGAAATAAAGGTACAGAGCACACAAGAGCCCTGAAGAGCAAGATGCGCTTACCTGAAAAATTACAGGAAGAAGGCACTGGATCTCAAAATAAAGCAAACCTGAATAATTGAAATCTGTTTGGGTTTAATGTAAGTACACAGGAAGTCTGTTTTTCAGTCTTTCCAAAAGGAAATTAAATTTATATCAAATCCCCAAATTTGGTTGAAAGCCCAAGGTTTAGAACTCTAATCAAACTTTGTCTCAAGTAGAAATATTTCAATCTAGATAGATTTTATAGGCAAGACTTCATATTTTATGACAAAGCACCCTAGCTCTACTACCCAAAGAGGCCACAGAGACAGCTCGAATGGTCAATTTTGACCCTGACAATAAGGAACTCCATCACTTCCCTTCTCGTGTAGGTGTGATAACTGTGGATAGGCAATAGCACTAACAGGAGAGATGCGGGAGAGAAAAAAAAATTTCTGAATAAGGGTAATACTGGAGAACTATAAAAACTCACATTCCCATTTTATGTGGAAGCCAATTTTGTATCTAGAATAAATTAGCCAGAATCCAGATGACTTGTCAAATGGATTCTTCTTTCCCAAGAATTTTTTACTGTGTTTTTTTCAGGGAAATTCTGTTCTTATCATTGTTTCTATTAGGATCCTTTATCCACTAAGATTTATCTCACACATACTATATAATAAGCTAAGTGTTAAGTAACTTTCATTATCTCATTTACTCCTTATACTCTTTCTATAAAGTAATTAGTATTATTCCCATTTCAGATGAAACAAAATTGAACTCTACTTCAACACGCACGTCGTTAAGGCTTATTATGCTATACTTCTACTTGCTTGCATTTTAAAGAAATACACTTAACTTTCTTTACTGCAAGAGGAATTGGATAGGATTTCATTGTTGTCATCATGGAGGAGCACAGGCAAGGTTGGTGGGGCGCTATAGATGGATTTATTAAGCATCAACTTTGCATCAGACATCACCTGGATGCTTTCCCACTATATCTCACTTACTGTCAACAACAATCCAAAGAAATTTTTGGAACCTGCTACATTGCACAAATAAGGAAACCAATTTTATGTGTCTGTCATCTGCTTAAGATGCACCGGTTACTAACAATTTGATGGAATATTTTACTTTAAATCCCATTGGTAGAACTATTGGTTTATGCATTTCCTCCCAAATTAGTCTTATCACACACATTTTTCTAGAGCATTACAATAAAATTGCACTTCTTAATATCCCAACTCCACATCCACTGATTGGATTTGTCTGTTTTGAATATTTTTCTTTATCAACATTAGTAGATTTCATCCACACTCTGAGGCCATCTCATTCTCCAGAGTGACCAGAAGTATTTCACATCCCATCTTGTTTCATAAAAAGTGACCAGAGCAAGAAGCTTCTATATCTTTTTTTTTTTTTTTTTTTGCGGTATGCGGGCCTCTCACTGTTGTGGCCTCTCCCGTTGTGGAGCACAGGCTCCGGACACGCAGGCTCAGCGGCCATGGCTCACGGGCCCAGCCGCTCCGCGGCATGTGGGATCTTCCCAGACCCGGGCACGAACCCATGTCCCCTGCATCAGCAGGTGGACTCTCAACCACTGCGCCACCAGGGAAGCCCTGTTTCCATTTTTAATTAAAGGGAGAGAAAGCTATGCAGCCCTTCCCTTTATGTCCACACACCGTGAGAGTCATCAGTAGACTGCTTTATGGAAAGGAAACAAGAATTTGGAGACGTCAAATATTTTAAATTGGGTGAAATTTTTTTAATATTAAAAATATAAATTACTGGTCAGCGCTCTTTGGTGTTGGCGGTGGTGTTTCTGCTGTACAAATAAGGAGTGCTGTTCTTCTACTTAACCATTATAACCTCTTTCTCCAATTTCTTATGTGGATTTGAGAGCACCCGAAGTGCGACGGGAACCAGTGTGAATATTAATCACACCACATGCATTCAATGTTTAAAATATACAAAGCCATTTCTCACGGATTACTTTTTAGAAGTTCCCTACTTTATCCCTCTGAAGGGTATTAGAGAGCTATTTTTGCCCCAGTAACTGTAAACTGCTTGACAGAAGAGGTACATCATGATCTCTTGGCATTTTTAGCACCTGGCATAGTTCCTGGAAAATTGTTGGTGCTCAACTGATTTTTTAAAAAAATGAATGGGTGAGCAAATAGCAAATCAAGAAAAATAAACGATTTTTGAAAATTCATAGTTTTAGTAAAAGGCAGGGATAGAAATTGGACCCAGGCTTTCTGACTTCTATACTATTTTGAATCTGAGAAAACACAATAAACAGTAGCAAACTTCCTGGAACTGAGGAGGTAGAACCCTCTCTATGTCAAAAAGGGGCTGTATGTGCATTAGGACACATCCTGTTGGGATGGGGAAGGCTGGACAGTGTAAAGATTATGGACCTGAAAGTACAAGTCAGGACAGAGAAGAGTCAAGACTGTGTGAAGCGCAGTTAGGCTGGTTTAGTTGTCAGAGATTCTCTGATGCACAATCAGAGTTTGGCACCTTTTAGTGAGTTAAGAATCTTTATATCAAGCAGAAATTAATTGTTTTTGTTTTTTGTGCTAAAATACACATAACCCCAAATTTACCTTTTTAATTGTTTCCTCAAAAAATTAAACAGTTGTCATATGATCTAGCAATTCTACTGCTGGACATATACCCCCAAGAAGTGAAGGCAGAGACTCAGACAGGTATTTGTACACCTACGTTCATACCACCATTATTCACAATGGCCAAAAGGTGGAAGCAACCTAAGTGTCCGTCGATGGATGAATGGATACACAAAATGTGGTATATACTACAATGGAATATTATTCAGCCTTAAGAAGGAAGGAAATTCTGACAAGTGCTACAACATGGATGAAACAAACTTGAAGACATTATACCAAGTTAAGTCAATCACGAAAAGACAAATATTGTATGAAATTAATATTAAAATAGTCAAAAATGATACATAAATGATTCTTGCAGATGGCCTTCTTCTTTTTTTTTTAGGATTTTATCTTTTTCTAAACATGAAACTCCTTCTCAGCCAATCTATCTTGTTTCAAGCCCCTGTATTCTAGTGTAAGAGAAGATACTAAAGTTATTCATTATGTTGTCTTACAAAAATAACTCCAGACATGTATCTGAAATGTAGGACTATAGGGGGCTACGTAAAATCTAATTCTTGCAAAAAGTTATGCCCAATTTTGAGGGTATATATGTCATCATAGACTTTGATAACTCAATAAACTTTAAACAAACTGAAATGAAAATTCCTTTTTAATTAATTTTTTAAAGTTTAAGTTGTATTTTCTTAGCTGTTGTCAATTACTTATTTATTAGGAAAAATTAAGGAAAAAGAAGAAGCCTAATAAAATATTGTCACAATATTTTAAAAATTATAGAATATTTTGAGACAAGTTGTTAGAACAACATAAATTGGAGACAAATTTTAAATGGTAATTATAATTACTTTTAATTTATAACATATAAAGAAAAAAATGGTCTAAAATCCTAAACTAGTTAATTCTGTTACAGAATCATAAAAGTTATACAAAAGCATTGTAAGAATGTGAGCAATACAGAAAATTTTGCAATTAAAAGAAATAAAATGTCTGCCTTACTCCAGTTTCTTTACTTTTTATTTCCATTCATAAAGGGTAATTAATATTAAATTTTGTTACCATTCTGAAAAGAAATGCTTATGTATTTCCACATGCATTTATGTGTACTCTTTGCTTTCATAACCTTAATATAATGTGGCCCTTTGTCCAAATCAACATGTACAGATCTACTTCATTTTTTTATTATTGGCACACTATCCTAAGGTTTGATTTTGTATAACTGCTCTGCTCGTGTGCATTATTTCCATCTCCTTGCCATTACCAGCTTTCTCACATACACTGCAGCTGAAGTGATCTTCTAGAAATTTTAAAAAAAATTTAAAAAAAAATAGGGCATTATGTAAAATCCAGCAATGACTCCTTATGAGTTTTTATTATACCTGACAGAGTAAACTTTCTGCTGAATATCTGATGAATGAAATCATCAAAGAGCCTTACACTCAAGGAAGGAAGAAAGAAGGAAACGAAAGAGAGGGAAAAAATATCTAACTAGTTGCTTTTCCGTTTTTCGCTATTTTAAACAATCTTGAATGAGTATATTCATTATATGCATTTAGGCATAATTCTGCAAAGATTTATTTGCAAAGATACATGATATCTTTGCAAGATACATGGTAAAGGAATCTCTACTACTGGAAATTGGCCTATATAGTCAAAAGTCTGCTCCCAAATATAGCACCCAATTTAAATTTCACCAGCAGCGTATATTAATGACTGTTGCCCTATATCCTGACCAATACTGGATATTATAAAGTTTTAAAATTTTTGCTAATATGGAAGGTTATTTTATTTTTTAACAATTAGATTGCGCATCTTTTCATATGTTTATTAGGCACCTAATTTGTTTTTTTGTTTTTCCAAAATGTCTCTTTATATCTCTTTAATGTCCCACAACTGACTGCTGTTTTCTTATGTTTTCAATTATGTATATTTTCTCCTTAGAATGCATATGCTTTTGACTTTAACATATATCTAGTGATTAAGCAATGCACTTTATTTGTTGATGTATTTGGAAATGTGTGTGTGTGTAATGCTAAACTGCAACAGTCATTTGGTTAATGTGTGGTATTATTTAATAATCTATATTATCAAATATAGATTTGATAACAGTATGAGGTCATTAGTTTCACCTGGAGAAACTAGCTAGAGAATATACAACCACTTCCAGCCATTCTGACACACATGCGTATAGGTATCCCTATGGGAGATGATGGATGAAACCCCTAACCAATATTGGCAGGACAAGACACAGCACATGAGGCTGAGTAAGTAACATCAGCCTCACATACTACAAGCAAATCACTATTTTTATTTTTATAAGTTTTAGCAATATGATGAATAATGCCCTATAAAATTTGTATTGTTTCATTATATTTTTACCTATATATCTGTTCTCCTAATATAAATTAAATTTTGATATATGAAAAATACTACTTTTAATTGACGGTAAAAGAACCAACATAAAATTATTCACTGTTAATATTTATTTTTCGTATTTATAGATTCTGTGTTTCTACACACTAGAGGTAAATATTACAATGCAAAGTAACTTTTCAGGTATTTTTTTTTCCCAGTGTTTAAGGGAACAGTAGATAATAATACTGATTATGCAGAATTTTAAATTTTTTAATTTATTTTAATGGAAGAGAGACAATGCCCAGGTATTTTACAAAATGCTAACATTCGCATCTCCTCCCTCCCAAAAAAGATTCTAGTATGAAGTGGTAACTCATAATGAAAAAATTATTTACATGATTAATATATAAATGCTGAGATTTAATGAAGTTCCATATTTAGTGCTGTGAGGAAAAAAACACAAAAATAAGAGGTATATAATAGGGACAAATGTAATTATATAGTTTGGTTAACTTTTCCTATGCACAATTTTTGTAAATTTGGTCTTTAATAATCTATTTTTTAGATAAAATACAAATGGAGGTATGTTCATTTTTCTGTCACTGAAACCTGAATGTGTGTGCAAAATCTATTTTTATTTATGAAAATAGTTTATTTTTTCATTTTTGTTTTTTAAGAGGATTATTTGTTATCCTGATGTTTGTGTTGTTAAGAGCAGAAATCACTAGCTTTTAAATTGTCACTTTTGTTTTATGACATAAATAGAAGGGAGTAATTTGGTTTTTGATATGTGATAAAGGGGCATTCCTCTTGGTAACTGAAATTACTTGGAAGTTTAATTTGACTTATTACCTTTAATTATGATTTATTTTAATTTAATTAGACTTAAATTACTATACATTTACACTTGCTAAACATGTTCCACTGTGACTACTCATAGTTTTCTGTGCTCACACAATTTTGGCTTTAAAAATGAAGTAATTTTTGAAGAAAATAGTATTCATAAAAATACTCAAATATGCATTAATAAAAATACATTTTTATTCAATCTGAAAGCAACAGGTTTTCAAAATTGGGCCAAGAAAAAACTTTATAATACTTTCTTAAAGAAAACCATTATAAAGATTACATTATATAGCTCAATTTAATAAAAATTATAATATATTATAGCCAATCATCTATACATAAGGCAAAACAAAATAGCAAATGTTGAGTGTTGTAGAACCATGTATGTCAGTTGCTACCCCAAATAAAAAAGAACACTTCATTCTTAGTAAGAAGCACATACACATTTTAAGAGGAAAACACTTTTAGAACTCCCCTGCTGTGAAAATCAGAAAAATTAGAGAGGAGATTAGTGTATTTTGGTGATGAGAACATAATAACCTGTAGAAGGTGATGTTCAATGTAATCCGATTTTTATCACATTGGGAAAATGACTACTTGCTCAGCATGAACTACAGGCGGACAGCTGTAAGCTTCTGCAGGTTATCTGTACTACCATAATCTTCTGGCTGATCTTCAAAGAGGTTTCCAAGCAGAGTTCAAAATCTAAACCATGAAATTCTCCCTACAATCCAGATTAGAGGTGAATCTGCACACTAAATCCCAGGTAGGAGGTAATCACAGAGTTGGTGATCACTTAAGATCAAATGGCAGCTGTTGCTTTAAGTAGCTTTCCAGGACTCTTTACAGAGAAGAATGAACATGTGCTTTCACTTCATGCTTTATTTTACAGATTCTAGGTGTTTTTAAATTGTTACTCTGACTTTTTCTTTCATGGGTCATAGCTTTTACAAACTCATGCTTAGTTCTCATCTTGAGCCAAATATCTACCAAGTTCTATATCAGTTACAATGCCTGAAGCTGCAAGTAATACACAAGTCAAATTGACTTAAAGAGTAAAGACATGTCTTAACTCATATGACTAGTACTCCAGAAGCAGGCCTTGTTTCAGGATTAGTTGATTCTTCAGTTCAAATATAAAAGCTGGTTTCATCCTAAGGCTGAATGACTTTATGGTTATTGCTGCCAGTGGCATTAGGGTCTGAGCTTCATTCTTCTTTGCGTACAGTGGGAAAAAGTGCATGGCTTCCCATTGTTATCTTTGAGAAAAAAGTTTCCAGAAATCTCACCATTTCTGAGTGTAACATATTTCTTCTAAAAATAGCTCTTTGCTTGTTTTGATACTTCTTAACTTCTACTTGGAAGTGAAGGGGAATAAGGCTGACTAATTCTGGGGTGACGTTGCAAATGTTTCCCAATTATGAACAAACTCTTCAGGGATTCTGATGCTCACAGCAAGGATGAGTTCATTTCAAATCCATGGTACTGAAGAAACACGACAAAACATTCCAAGCCCCCATCCATGCCTGGTGTGGACCCTGACGAATACATTACTGACAAAAGTAATGGGACCAGATGGCAGGGGCCCCTCCCAGGAGGTATGGACAGAGGATCCCACACACACCTACCAGAAGACGACAGGGTGGCCTCTAGCACACTGGTTAAGAAAGTAAGTGTACAAACACACAAGACGCAGGAACACAGAGGATGTTACACTCCTGCCCTGGGCCAACGCAGACCTGGATTTAGTATCATGGAACTGGCTGGGGTTTTCTCATATCTCTTTGGTCAGGATTAGGACACATGCTCATACCTAAGTGAGCCAATGACAGGTGTGTTGAGGTATATATTTATCCTTAGATCAATCAAGTTTATCCCCTAAGCTGATATTAATTCTTTAAACTCCACATCAGCTGCTCAGTGGGTGGCTTA
Organism: Pseudorca crassidens; assembly: GCF_039906515.1. Classification (NCBI taxonomy): domain Eukaryota; kingdom Metazoa; phylum Chordata; class Mammalia; order Artiodactyla; family Delphinidae; genus Pseudorca; species Pseudorca crassidens. The sequence goes on from NC_090299.1 coordinate 17,250,399, forward strand.
CAGAATAGGTATGGAGGGAGCTGTCTCAGCGTGCACTACAGCCTGGCCTTTTCAGCTCTCCAGCATCCATACAGAGTGGCTTCCCAGCTGTACAGCTTTAAGAATGTTCGTTTTTACACAAAATGTTCTCACCCATCTTTTTGGGGGGAATGGTAAGAGCCCTGTGGGTTTTATTTAGTTGAATTTTATTTTTCTTTTTAACCAAATAGTTTTGAATTTAAGTCACGTGACTTTAGTGCCATTACATCTAGTTCAAGAATGTTTTCAAGTTTGTCTTAAACAATTTCCCCTGATTTTCTAAAATTTTTAACATATACCTACTTTCTTTTTTCTTTTTTATAAGATTTTTTGATGTGGACCGTTTTTAAAGTCTTTATTGAATTTGTTACAATATTGCTTCTGTTTTATGCTTTGGTTTTTTGGCCCCAAGGCATGTGGGATCTTAGCTCCCTGACCAGGAATCAAACCCTCACCCCCTGCACTTGGCGAAGTCCCAACCACTGGACTGCCAGGGAAGTCCCAACACATACCTACTTTTAATTGATGTAACGCTCATCATCACTGATTATTTGGTAACCTGAGTTCCTTATTCTGGATTTGAAAAACTAGAAGATGAACCTAGTTAAATTCTTTTTAAATGATAAATATTGTCACTAGATTGTTTGTTTTATCATAAGAACTTGAAACCCAGCGCTTTAATTTTTGCTCAAGGGAAAAAAACAACATGCTTTATCAACACAATTTCTATGCATTTGTCACTATACATCTACTACATATGTCTTTATATATGCAGCACTATATATAGCTTGTTAAAAACTATAATATTGTATTATCTACCCATTTTGATAACTAGTGTATTTTCACTTAACTAGACTTTTCAGGAATTCTGTTAAGGGTGCACATACAGATATCACTATAGTTTTAGAGGCAACCATACTTAAGGACAGCAAACTTTTTTTTTAAATTTATTTTTTATTTTATTTATTTATTTATTTATTTATTTTAACATCTTTATTGGGGTATAGACAGCAAACTTTTTAAAAATTTAATTTCTAGAATGAAGGAAAGAGGCCCCCCAATTAGGGATATATACTAAGGAGCTATCTGGCAGGAGCAAGCAGTGGTTTCAAATGGTTCAGTTGGTAAAAGAACACAGTTCATATCCACGGATGTATGGCAACCTTAAAATTAGGTAATCAAGACTATTAGTTCATTTTAGAGCATATTTTCATAACATAACATTTTTATATGTATTATATTTATATTTATGACTAAATGTCCTGAAGATGATTACCGTTAAAACTATTGTATCTTAAATTCATTGGTTAATTATACTATTTCCATGAACTTTCTGTGTAAACCTTTTGTGCTTTTGCCTAATTGGATTGTAATGCTTTTCTTTTCAATTTGTATGAGTAATTTACATATTAAGGATATTAAATGTGTCACATGTTGGAAAAAAATAAATCCAATTAGAAACGTTAATACTAAATTGTTAAATGTGAAAATATATAATTTAAAACTTCCATATATAAAACATAAACTGAGAATTCTAATCTTCATAAACATAGCACAATGACACAAATCAGATTAAAAAATTTATTACGCAATAAATTTAAAGTTAAAAATGTATTATATATTGAATGTATTATGATATTAAAAAAACACTTCAAAACCTCAAACAACTTTAAAAAACATCAATGGTTACGGTATTTTTTGTACCGCACGTCTGGTGCAAAACTAATCTATTTCCGTATCTGAAAATTCATCTGTTAATTTCAGGCAAGCTACTGACTGGCTTAAGAATAAGCATAACGAATGACAAATCTTTTTCAAAAGTGAAACTGTATATACACATAGAAAACACTCAGATGAAGCTAATCTTTTTCCTTAAAACACTATAAAAGCACAGATACGTTTTTTAAACGGTCACTTCCTGTAAAAGTTTAGTCTTTTATTGTTCAGGCAAATCAAGTCATGTTGTAATGATGTAGATTTAAAGCAGCTTAGGGATAGAAGCCTGTATTTTGACACTAAATGGTTTAAGTCTAATACTTAAATTATATTCTCAGTGTTATTTTTAACATGCTTCTTGTTGTGCTTCTTTCTCTTCTTTTTAAAAACAAATTAGCCATTAGTTATAATTACGTCTCTTAGTATAATTAATGTAAATATGGTATGTGGAAGAATCTGAGAGGGATGCCAGAAAATGCCTTCAAAATTAAACGTGGCAAAATACCAAGGGTATATGATTGCAGGGTGATTTCTACAACGCTCCTCCATCCTCTTCAGCCCAAAGGTCAAACTGTGTTCAGATTATTGCAATGTTTTTAGTATACATTTCAGGAAACTATTTTTCAAATCTAAATTCAAGATTTCTGTACTCCTCAAATTAATATATAACGCTTAGATCTGCAGAAATGTACCTTCAAAAGTTAGGAGTAAGGCTCTTTACTTCTCAAATAACAGTCTTCTTAAGGATTATGTACCTGTCTTCAAGAATTCAAGTTTATTGGAGACTCAGACTACCATCCTTATTATTTCACGTGTTTTTTAGGAAAGAATACCTGAAATCGGAGACTTTTAAAAATATTATTTACATATACTGAATAAATCTTTATCACTGCATTAAGGCCCCCTCCACAATCTGGCCACCTGTTGCGTTTCCACTTCACCTGCTACCACAGCGTCCTTAACTCTGTTTCAGCAACCCTGGTCACCCGGCTCTTCCCTCAAACACTCCAGGCACGCCTGTCTCAGGAGCAGATTTCCACACCCCTCATTTCTTCACCTTTTCCAATATATAAATAAATAGTTGTTTCAAATCTCTTTCTTGGACCATTAAGGGAAGCAAACCCCAAATTACTTTGAACTTTAAACTCAGTATGCTCAGCACTCAAGGTTAGTTGTGAGTCAACCAGACTTTTTTTTTTTTTACATCTTTATTGGAGTATAATTGCTTTACAATGGTGTGTTAGTTTCTGCTTTATAACGAAGTGAATCAGTTATACATATACATATATTCCCATATCTCTTCCCTCTTGCATCTCCCTCCCTCCCACCCTCCCTATCCCACCCCTCTAGGTGGTCACAAACCACCGAGCTGATCTCCCTGTGCTATGTGGCTGCTTCCCACTAGCTATCTATTTTATGTTTGGTAGTGTATATATGTCCATGCCACTCTCTCACTTTGTCACAGCTTACCCTTCCCCCTCCCCATATCCTCAAGTCCATTCTCTAGTAGGTCTGTGTCTTTATTCCCGTCTAACCCCTAGGTTCTTCATGATATTTTTTTTTCTTATATTCCATATATACATGTTAGCATACGGTATTTGTCTTTCTCTTTCTGACCCACCTCCTAGAGAAATGGAAAAAAAAAAAATGGGACCTAATGAAACTTAAAAGCTTTTGCACAGCAAAGGAAACCAGAAACAAGACCAAAAGACAACCCTCAGAATGGGAGAAAATATTTGCAAATGAAGCAACTGACAAAGGATTAATCTCCAAAATTTACAAGCAGCTCATGCAGCTCAATAACAAAAGAACAAACAACCCAATCCAAAAATGGGCAGAAGACCTAAATAGACATTTCTCCAAAGAAGATATACAGTTTGCCAACAAACACATGAAAGAATGCTCAACATCATTAATCATTAGAGAAATGCAAATCAAAACTACAATGAGATATCATCTCACACTGGTCAGAATGGCCATCATCAAAAAATCTAGAAACAATAAATGCTGGAGAGGGTGTGGAGAAAAGGGAACACTCTTGCACTGCTGGTGGGAATGTGAATTGGTACAGCCACTATGGAGAACAGTATGGAGGTTCCTTAAAAAACTACAAATAGAACTACCATATGACCCAGCAATCCCACTAATAGGCATGTACCCTGAGAAAACCATAATTCAAAGAGTCATGTACCAAAATGTTCATTGCAGCTTTATTTGCAATAGCCAGGAGATGGAAGCAACCTAAGTGTCCATCAGTGGATGAATGAAGAAGATGTGGCACATATATACAATGGAATATTACTCAGCCATAAAAAGAAACAAAATTGTAGTGAAGTGGATGGACCTAGAATCTGTCATACAGAGTGAAGTAAGTCAGAAAGAGAAAGACAACCAGACTTTTATATTCATTAATTCACTATACAATTATTTACTGAACAATCATTGTATGCCATACATTGGTTTAAGTGTTAGTGAAGTGGTGAATAAAACAGATGAAAATCCCTGTACTTACGAAGCTTGTAATCTGGTGGGTGGGGGAATACACACCTAAAAAAACACTTATATAAACGCAAAGAGGAAAAATAAAGCAAGAAAGAAGATACAAAGTGTGGTGTGTGTGTGTGTGTGTGTGTGTGTGTGTGTGTGTGTGTGAGATGCATTGCAACTTAGACATGGCAACCAGGAAAAACCTCACTAAGAATGTGGCATTTGAGTAAACATCTAGAAAGGTGAGGGAATGAGGAGTGTGGATATCTGTCCTTGAGGCCTGGAGTGATTGAAGGAAAAGCCGGGTGAACAGAGTTGCTGAGGCAGAGGTAATGAGGTTGTGGTGGGACATGACGTCAGAGGCCATAGATGGCCAGATCGTGGAGGGACTAAGGTCGTGATAAAGATTTATTCAGGTTAGGAGGGCCCTGACTCCTCTGTTAAAGGCTCACTCTTGTTTCCTTGTCAAAATCAGCCTGAAGTGGGGCAAAGGCTGAAGCAGAGACAGAGATGCAAGGCTATTGCAGTTACCCTAGGGACTAATGATGGTGGTGTGGAAAACACGATGGTAGCAGGGGAGGTGTTTAGAAGTAGTTCTAAGTATATTTTGAAAATAGAATTGATAAATAAAATATTGGGAATGAAAATGTATATTTATAATTTTGGGGGGATGTTATACCATTAGAATTAGAGAGGGACAAAAAATAAAAGTTGATATTTCAGGATATAGAAGGAACACTGGACTAGGGTTTTATAGACACATATCCTAGTAGCTCTTGTGTCTTTAACTAGCTTTGAGACTTGAGCAAAGTTCTTTAAGCTTTCAGGGCCTTCGTTTAACCAGCAAAATGGAGTTAGGTGATAAAACCGTCCAAATCATACCACTGACAATTTTTGTATATAAATTTTTATTGAAACAAATCCATGCTCAGTTGTTAACTTCTTGTCATTGGCTGCTTTTGCATTACAATAGCAGAGTCAAGAAATTGCACAGAGACCGTAGAGCTTGCAAAGCCTAAAATATTTACTATCTGGCCCTTTACAGAAAAAGTTTTCTGATTCCTGGACTAGATAATAAAAATTGCTATTCTATGAATTCAATGAAGAGAGAGCATAAATATTTGGGATTTTGAGTAGTTTCTGTATTTAATATTGCAAAAGGCCTATAAAAGCTACATATTTTATATGCAATTAATCAAGTAAAATCAAATCATGAGTAAGAAGTGGCCAGATTGCAGTTCAGAAAAGATGTGTGAATCTTTACCATTAACAGTGTATCCTAATGATAACCTGTTTCTAAATTTACTGGCATGAAGAGATAATCAGAGTTTGTGGTCAAATGAAAGAACAGATTATATATATATACATATATGTGTATATATATATGTATGCATATATATGTATATATATACACACTCACAAACATACACTTCTTCATTTTGTTAAATTAGTCATTTATTTATTCATTCATTCATTCACTCCTCATCTATTCATTTATTCATACCTCATTCATTTATTTATATACATGTGCTTAGAAACAAGTCTGGAATGACATATTTTGCAATGTTAACAAAGTATAATTATTGTTGACTTTATTAGTTTTGCTTATTTCTTAAAAATGAAGGCAATACATGCAAAAATTAAAATAAAAGCCTAGGGAACACATTCTATGTCCCTGAATCCTCTATTGATCTAGAGCTATAAAGAGAAGGTGAAGGCTAAAGGCTAAGCAATATAAGAGGCAGCGTATAGTGCTGGATTACCTAGTAATTAATACTACTTTTATGGACTGCTTTGGTCTGTTCCAGGTAGCATTTAAGTACACATACTTCACAAAGAAAAGAAACTAACAGATGAAAAGAGAATGGAAAAGGCAAAATTCCTTTTCACAATTTTGCCCTTGACACCTTATAAATAACACATGCAGCTTAGCTGATTTTTAAGCATGGCTTTCCCATTAGAGGCTTTGCTCCTTAGTCTTTCATTTATTTTCCCTTACGTTTCACATGTAACTTAAAAACAATATAATTTTTTGAACTTTGTATTAATAAAATTGTAAATTATATTTTTCTTTTTATGCAATCCTTCTAAGTAAGCAGGCATCCCTTACCACTGAAAACAAAACAAACCTCATGTCAAAACCTTTCAAAAAACAAAATGAGAGTGCTTTCATTGACATATTGGACTCAGCATTGAGCAATTGTGAACGAACAGTCTCTTCCCTCCAATTCAAGTATTTATGTTCCTGAATACAGCAAAGAAAGCTAGCTCCCAAATTCCTGTTTCTACATATGTTTAGGAAACTGAACAATGGTAAATAAAATTAGAAAGACATTGGAAGATGTAAAGCAGAATGGTAACTCGGTTAAAGTTTTTCACAGACATGGGAAGGAAACAATAAAAAAAAGGAGATACCTAGGAATAAACCTACTAAGGAGATGAAAGACCTGTATTCAGAAAACTATAAGACACTGATGAAAGAAACTGAAGATGACACAAACAGATGGAAAGATATACTGTGTTCATGGATTGGAAGAATTAATATTGTTAAAATGACCATACTACCCAAGGCAATCTACAGAGTCAGTGCAATCCTATCAAAATACCAAAGGCATTTTTCACAGAACTAGAACAAATAATTTTAAAATTTGTATGGTACACAAAATACCCCGAATAGCCAAAACAATCTTGAGAAAGAAGAACAGAGCTGGAGGAATCACACTCCCTGACTTCCAACTATACAACAAAACTACAGTAATCAAAGCAGTATGGTACTGGCATAAAAACAGACATACAGATCAGTGGAGCAGAATAGAGAGCCCAGAAATAAATCCACACAGTACAGTTAACTAATCTATGACAAAGGAGGCAAGAATATACAATGGAGAAAAGACAGTCTCTTCAATAAGTGGTACTGGGAAAACTGGACAGCTACATATAAAAGAATGAGATTATCTATATAGCATTCTCTAACATATACAAAAATAAACTCAAAATGGATTAAGGACCTAAATGTAAGATGGAAACTATAAAGCTCCTAGAAGAAAACATAGGGAGAACACTTTTTGACATAAATCATAGCAATGTTTTTTTGGATCTGTCTCCTAAAGCAAAGGAAATAAGAGCAAAAATAAACAAATGGGACCTAATTAAACTTAAAAGCTTTTGTACAGCAAAGGAAACCATAAACAAAACAAAAAGACAACCTACTGAATGGGAGAAAATATTTGCAAATGATGTGACTGATAAGGGATTAATATCCAACATATAGAAACAGTTCAAACAACTTGACATTAAATAAACAAAGAACCCGATTTAAAAAAGGACAAAGACCTGAATGGACATTTTTTCAAAGAGGACATACAGATGGCCAATAGGCACATGAAAAGATGCTCAATACTTTTAGTCATCAGAGAAGTGCGAACCAAAACAATAATGATACCACCTCACACCTGTCAGAATGGCTATCATCAAAAAGAACACAAATAACAAATATTGGTGAAGATGTGGAGAAAAGGGAACCCTCATACACTGGAGGAGATGTAAATTGGTACAGCCACTGTGGAAACAGTATGAAGGTTTCTCAGAAAACTAAAAATAGAGCTACACATGACACAGTAATTCCACTTCATACTCATCAAATTTTGCTAACTTAGAGGTTAATTTTAATGTTTTAAGTCTGAGAGTATTTGCTGTAAATGGCTTCTACAGATAGCTCTACATCCAAATGGGATGTGCACTGTTTGGATGTGCATCCAAACTCTGTGCACTGTTTCTCACCTTTTATATAAAAAAAGATATTCATATAAGAGTAAATGTTTGTCTACATTTTTCTTAGTTTCTGAGTTTCTGTTCTCATTAAAAAGATCTCTCCCACATCTGATAACCTTGTTAACTTGTATAAATTCTAGGATTTTCTTTTTCTTTTTAAAAAACATTTGTGACATTAATCAATACATTGAAGACACTGAAGATACATAAACTAGCCTCTGGTGTCTAATTTGTGTTTTATTTTTCCTTCTTAGATTCTCTTTTATTCCTTATCTCACCTTGAGAAATTGGATTCCAATTAGTCTGTGAGAGTCCACCTTTGTTAAAATACTTCACTGTTAGATAATTCTGTCTTGTTTATTTACTTGATTGGTGCTGAAAATTTTATTTATCATTGCATTTTTTATGAAGAATTGAGTTTGTATTTACTCTTCAATTATTGGGCTTTTTGAGTTACAGTCCTTTTTCTTCATAATTGACTGATAAGACTCTTATTCTCTTCTAGCTTTTATCTTCCTATGTTTTGGATGAGAATTCTGATGCCAGCCCAATGCTTTTTGTCTCTCTCTTTTTTTTTTCAATTCTTTTTATTTTGATGGTAATTTTTCTATATCCCTGGAAACTTGTAAATGTCTCTTTATCTTAGGTTTAGGACTTTTATTCCTAGGTTTTACCATTAGTGTAGTTAAGGAACTTAGTGAAACTTTTAATCAGCAGACCCAAGTTCCTCAGATCAAATACATTGTCTTTTATTATTTGTCTGATTATTTCTTCTCCTCCCTTTCTTCATTTTACTTATTCTAGAGTTCCTATTACTCATATTAACTCTCTTAGATCTCTGTTCCACATTGCTTGCATTTTTTGTCATTATTTCAATCTAGTTATATTTTATCCTATGCTTTGTGGTACTTATTTCACTTGATTTTCCATGCCACTAGTTTAGATCTCAGCGAAAACTTCTCTCTTTCAATTCATCAGGTGATTTGTTTAGAAGATCATGTTTTAAAAATTATTATTTCTTTAATCTATAGACTATTTTTCCCTACATTTGAATTACCTCATTTTTCTTCTTTTTTTTCCATCTCCATTTGTCTCTCTGGGTTGCTCTATTTTTGTGCGTGTGTTCTTTTTCTGTTTGTTTGTTTTTTGACTGTGTCAGTTATTAATATATTGCATTTCAGCTCCCAAACTACCCTCTTCAATTCAACTAACTACATTCTGCTTTGTCAGCCACTCCCCTTAAGGTTTTGTCAATAGGGGGTGCTAGAGAGAGAGAGAGCCAATAAGGCAGGTGGAGTAAGAAGGGACTTGTTATTTTCTGTTTTCTTCCTGCCGGCTTCCTGTTGCTTTCTGAGTTTCTTTTTCCTGTGTTGCCCTAGTGATGCTTCATCACCCTGGTAGCAGCTGTGTTCACCCATAGTGGCAGTTGAATCTTGTTTGTAGTCTTTCCAACTATGACAAGACCAGCTTGTCAGCATGCCTCAGATACACCAGAACCAGACAGCTGACACCCCCTCCTTAGAAGTCTGGGTCCCAGCCCCATGGGACCCCTTCTCCAGCTCAAAGATGCCATGACCAGTAGAACAGGGCTCTCCCTCAGGGGTCTGAATTTTAGCTCTGTGAGGCCTCTCCTCCAAGGTTTAACATTTCTAAGTGCTTTCCTTTCCCCCGCAGCCTTATGGGTAGGACCTGCTCCTTGAATTTGCGAATTCCATGAAACCCCAGAGTTCTCCTTTTGCCTTTAAGTTACCTAATTGTTTTTACACATCATTAACCATTCTTTATTTCACATTCTGTTAAAACAATCGGTATGATTTCTGTCTCCTAACTGGACCCTGATTGAGATACTGACTGATCATTCTGTTTCCTAGGGTTCCTTAAATGGCTGGTTTTTTTCCTTTGTTAATCCACGGAGTATGAGAGCTAGTTGTTAGAAGACTATAAATGGCACTAGTCCTGTAGGTAGCTGAAGCGACTCCTTTAGGCTGGAAGTGTACAGGCAAGAAGTTTGCTGGTGCTACTGCTAAGGTACTGAGAAGAAGGATCTCTGCTCCCCAGGCTCCCAACGCTGTCTCAGCCCAAACGACAGGAAAGGTTGGATCTTTCCAGGATGTACTTCTTTCTGATATTTGTCTAGGATCTTTCTAAAGCTGGCCTCCAGGGTCTCAGTCAGTCCCATAAAGGATAAAGCACCACATTAGTTATTAGTTATCACCTGGAGAACTTCAAATTCAGAGCCTCATATTTCTAACAGTTCATAGGCCCTAGCAGCAATTTGACTAAGGAGATGCAAATAAAGTGGGAGTACAGGGAAAGGGCTCTGCATATTTTTCACATTTATGGGAGACCAAGTTTTCAAATAAAAACTTAATAGTTACTAATTATTTTGCCAAGTAATTCTTTTAAAGACAATACATTTTATATTTGATCTTTTTTTCCGAAGTCGATATATTCTCAGATGAAAGAAAACATTCCCAACATCAATTAGAAGATACAATTTTTGTTTATAATATTATAATTACACAAGTACATTACCCTTAACATAATTTTATAATAGTGTTTGCTTTTAGAAAATAACTTTAAAGATTAAATTAATTTAAAAAATCATTTTTATATTTCTTATATGTTACTTTGTACATAGGTTTTGAATAATGCTTAAGAAATTTTCTTCTGACCTAAAATGGCCATTTGTTAGATTATTCTCTTAATGTGGTTGTAATCCTTGTTTTAGTCCACTATGGTCCAATTATATGTGTAGTTTTCATTAATCTCTCGTAAATGCGTCCCCCATATCATAAAAGTGTGACAACCTGAAAGACTGCAGTAGATTAGCTCCAATATTTCATCAAAATTGGGAGGAAGAGGACAAGCCTAGAACCAAAATCTTTAAATAAGTGTCATAGAAATCACAGAGCAGTCATATCTTTATATTTTAAGAGCAACACACTGAATCTTGACGTGTTGGGGTGAATTTCCTTTCTCTCTTATCTAGATTGTCATTTCCTCAAAAAAAATCATTTGGACGATAAAATTCAGGTGAGTCGTGGCACTACAATGAGGGTCATTGCACATTCAATTAAAGTTTGGCAGGAGTATTTAATAAAAAATTTCATTAAGGCAGAGTGACTTTCCTGCTTAAAATGGAACAAGAACAAGAAGTAGGTGAAATTAATTTCACGTGAAGTTGTTTTGATGACCATTGAAAATCAGTGGGATGAACATATTCTGCCCTTAAATGTGAATGAAGTAGAGAGCATCTATTTTCTCCTTCAATGATTGTGACTGCTCGGTGAGTCATATACTCTACTCACTGGAAGTAGTTTCATTAACTTCTATTTCTTAATTACCTAGAGAAGTATTCAAATGTCATCACAATCAATCAATCAGTGAATCAGTATCTTCTCTCTTAGGTGTTGTGGGAAATGCAGAGAAACTTGACATGACCCTTTCCTTTCAGAAACTTACAAGATAATAATCTAATAATAATCATAATTATCTTTTGTTTAGAGGTTGTTATGTGCCAGATACTAGATGTAACATCTAATTTGATTTTGTAACATTCCTAAGAGGTCAGTTTTATTAGTTCTGCTTGGTGGATGATGAAACTGAGACTAAAAATTACCTTACTAAAAGTCACACATCTAGAAATTTTCAGAGCTGGAATGCAAATGCATAATGGCTGGATTCCAAGAGGGGAGCTCTGTTGTACAAGGTTAAGATCCTTAACCTTGGCTAGGAATTCCCATTAAGGAACTAAGAATGAGATCTAAGTACCTTCTGAAGAAATATCCCATGGTGCAGTGCTTTTTTTGGAATTTTATTATTTTTTTTATACAGCAGGTTCTTATTAGTTATCTATTTTACACATATTAGTGTATACATGTCAATCTCAATCTCCCAGTTCATCCCACCACCCCCCACTTTCCCCCGTTGGTGTCCATACATTTGTTCTCTACGTCTGTGTCTCTATTTCTGCCTTGCAAACCAGTTCTTCTGTACCATTTTTCTAGATTCCACATATATGTGTTAATATACGATATTTGTTTTTCTCTTTCTGATTTATTTCACTCTGTAGGATAGTCTCTAGGTCCATCCACATCTCTAGGTCCATCCACATCTCTACAAATGACCCAATTTCATTCCTTTTTATGGCTGAGTAATATTCCATCGTATATATATACCACATCTTCTTTATCCATTCATCTGTCGATGGGCATTTAGGTTGCTTCCATGACCTGACTATTGTAAATAGCGCTGCAATGAATATTGGGGTGCATGTGTCTTTTTGAATTATGGTTTTCTCTGGGTGTATGCCCGGCAGTGGGATTGCTGGGTCATATGGTAATTCTATTTTTAGTTTTTTAAGGAACCTCCATACTGTTCTCCATAGTGGCTATATCAATTTACATTCCCACCAGCAGTGCAAGAGGGTTCATGGTGCAGTGCTTTTTTTTTTTTTTTTTTGCGGTACGCGGGCCTCTCACTGTTGTGGTCTCTCCCGTTGCGGAGCACAGGCTCCGGACGCACAGGCCCAGCAGCCATGGCTCACGGGCCCAGCTGCTCCACAGCATGTGGGATCCTCCTGGACCAGGGTACGAACCCATGTCCCCTGCATCGGCAGGCGGACTCTCAACCACTGCGCCACCAGGGAAGCCCTGCAGTGCTTCTTGAAATTTAATATGTTTAACTTGGGGATGTTGTTAAAATAAAGATTTTTATTCAGTAGCTCTAAGTGAAGCCTGAGGTTTTGCCTTTCTAATCTACTCTGCAGTGATCACAATGCTTTTAGTCAGCAGATTATACTGAGTAATAAAGCTCTAGAGAATTCTGATCAAAGAAGAGCAAGACACAGGGTAAAAATAATAAACTTCAACTTCATGATGTTATCAGTCAGTTAATTTTTACAAGTTTATGAAATAATAGCTGTGATTTCAAGGAGTCATATATTTATTAAGAAACAAAAAAAAATTTAATTATAAATTGAAATGTCAGATCACCTGAACTTCTGCTTCTCATCAAGAAGGAGTAGCAGGGACCTGATTTACCTTCCTGCCTAAACTAACTAAAACTTCGTTGAAGTTCTCACCTGTTTATCCATTCTTCTCCAGAGATCAGAGAGCATCTTCATGACCATACTTTGATCTCTTTATCAGGTAGGTTGCTTATCTTCATTTCCTTAAGGTCTTTATCTGGGGATCTGTCTTGTTCTTTGGCTTGAAACATACTCCTTTATCACCTCATTTTGCCTGACTCTGAGTTTGTCTATATGAATTAGGCAAAACAGCTACTGCTACCAGTCTTGAAGGTGTGGTTTTGTGTAGGAGATGATCCATGGGTCCCACAAGTGCAATCTCCCCTGGTCTCCAGAGTCTGGTGCTCAAGGGGCATCCCTCATGTGAACTGCTTCCCTCACCAGCTGTGGCAGGGCCGAGGCTGCTGTGTAGGGACCGCAGGGTCTGGTGTACTAACCATCCCAGTCATGGCACAGCTGATGTGCAGGGTGTACAGCATGCAGATCACACCCACTGGTGCTGATAGACAGCAGCGTTCTGGTCCTCAAAGAAAGTCACTGTGGAAAGTCTTCAGAAGCCACTTAAGGATTAGTAAGTGGGTTGCCCTCACATATGATCAAGGCGCTTTTCAAACTGTTGCTTTTTCGAGAGGTCTCAGAGGGAGTGGCTCTGTGCACAGGTTTTTTAAAAGTAAGTTCTCTCCACCTAGAGGGGTGGGATAGGGAGGGTGAGAGGGAGCCGCAAGAGGGAGGAGATATGGTGATGTATGTATATCTGATTCACCTTGTTATAAAGCAGAAACTAACACACCATTGTAAAGCAATTACACTCCAATAAAGATGTTTAAAAAAAAAAAGTAAGTTCTCTGTTCCCTACCGTTCTGTGGTTCCTTTGGACTGAATCCCTATTGATTTTCAAAACCAGATTCTTTGGGGGCTCCTCTTTCTGATGCTGGACCAGGTTGAGGTAACTGATGTGAGACACAGTCCATTCACTCCTTCAGCGAAAGTTCCATACTTTGGGGATCCCCTCCTGACTGTGGGACACTGTGCCTGGGGTAGGGCTCTGGGTGAGACCAAGTCTCTGCCTCTCTTCCCATCTCAATGAGTCTCTTTTATCTTTTGTTATGGAGTCACTGTTCACCTCGTTCTCAGATCCTTTTCAGAGGAAAATTATTCCATGTGTAGCTGTAAATTTGTTGTGTTCGTGAGAGGAGGTGAGTTCAGGGAATTCCTATGCTGCCATCTCTGGACTCTTCCCCTCAAAATTCAATTTTTCTTTACTTAGAATGACATTAAATAGCAAAAAACCCCCAAAAAACCCAACCAACCAGCCAACCAACCAAACAAACCAAAAAACCCCACCATGACAAGCTAAGAGAGAGACAACAGAGGAAAAGAAAAAGCTTTATACTTTAGTACTTTTGAGAGAAACATTTCTCTGCTTTCTGAACAAAGGAATTGTTTTGTACATTTTCATTTTGTACTGGGTCCTGCAAATTAGGTAGCTGGTCCTGAAGCAAATCAGTGGTTGCTCAGGGATAATGGGGCAGAAAGAACAGTGGAGGGAGAGATCTCAAAGGGGCATGAGAAAACCTTTGGGACTTGTAGAGTATACTTATTATTTTAATTGTGGTGGTAATTTCACGAGGGCACACAAATAGCAAAGCTTATATAAGTTTACACTTCAAACATGTATAGTTTATTAAAAATAAGTTTTACCTCAAAAAAGATGTTAAAAAACACTGCTATCATATATTTTAGTTTTTGAGAAAAATAAAAAAATTAAAACCCTAAGTCACGAAGAACTTATGCATATTAATTGTATTTATTTTTGAAGCTAAAAGAAAATATATGATGTATCATTGAGGACTAAATATCCAAGACTTCTGAATAAAATGTCTACAAAAATGTCATATTTTTCTTTTCATAAAATATGATTTAGATACTTTGATTAACAACGTTTCCAACTTATCTGAAACTTACAAATGGCATTGAGTATATCACATATATCCAATTGAAATACCCAAATTACACCAAAAAGTCTCAAACTCATTAAAAATAATTAAAATAATGAAGCCCTCTGCTGATTTTGTCAAATTTGAGATAATAATTCAATAAATATTTTAAAATATAATAGCACAGGCTAAAGTTTTCCATAAACCTGTTGAATTAAAGAAGGCATAGATGTTTGAAGTTCCCTTTCTTCATTCAACATTACAAACACCATCTCTTAAACATTTCCTCTTTGGAAGAGGAAGATGGCCTAATACATGTTTCCTAAACTTTTTACCATCAGTGACTCTTTAATTATTTTGTTTTCCCACATATACTCCATATGTTGAAAGATCTGGTCTACCTAATAAAATGCCTTTATTTGATTAAATTTTGTTTCCTCATTTTTCTCTTTCAAAGACAAATCTTCTTACTGTCAATCTAGTCTTCTATTATTATGACAAACACCCTGTGCTGATGTAATTCCAGAAAAATAATAAAAATAAAAGATTACTACTTCTATTAGATTTTCAAGACAGCTGGCAAATGCGTTTTGGAAATACTGAAGATGATTTAGCCTGAATCCTTGTCTTC
Source organism: Pseudorca crassidens (assembly GCF_039906515.1). Classification (NCBI taxonomy): domain Eukaryota; kingdom Metazoa; phylum Chordata; class Mammalia; order Artiodactyla; family Delphinidae; genus Pseudorca; species Pseudorca crassidens. The sequence goes on from NC_090299.1 coordinate 17,265,991, forward strand.
TATATATCAGAAGGATGAGTCTTTCAGCTTCTCCTATCCTTATAACAATGGAAATTACAAGAAAGACTGAGAGAATACAAGAAAAAAGAGTAAATTATTGGAAATAATTTTTTCTTGAGGAAGAATACTTGACTGGTGACTAATGAAAGCCAAAAGATCTTCTGGTACAAATAACCATGCAAATTCTCCTATTCTCCTATGCAACACTTACACAATTTGATTCAGGAAAAGGGCAGAACAAATGAATGGCAGTTCATGTCCCATTTAGGTCATTTCCCATATAATCTGCTATTCTTTAGGCCATGAGAGTGGTGCTGTTTAGGAGCTAGGTTGGTATCCAGAATAACAGGATAACTTTGTCTTGTTCACACTGTTTTAAAAATGTATAGAAAAGAAGAAAGTTAGAAATCCCTTCAGATACCACAAAAACAACTTCATTCTGATACTTCTAACTAGTTATTAATTGGCTGTTGAAGAAGAACTATCACCTGTCAGATATTTTAAGCTTACACGTATAGACTCAAACTACATTTACCATTATCTATCTATCTGTCATCTATCCATCTATCTATATCTATCTATTTTTCTATCTATATAATCTATTTAACTATCCATTTCAATTAAGTTGGAATTTGACTTTTCAGTCCTCTCAGAACTTTGCCTGGTTATTTGAAATCTCTGGCTAGACAGTGCACTATTTTTCTCAATGACTGATAAATCACACAAGGTCTTTTATGCAGCCCTATTTTTCTGCCCCTCTGAAAGATATGCCTTGTGCATGCAGGTTTCTTCTCCTGAAGCTAGTAAGCCTAAAGATAGATGTTATTTTGTACTACTTCAAAACTGAAAAACAAAAAATTGATCCAAAATTCAATGTAATTTATTGTGATCTCAATTCAACTTTCAGAAGTTTTCTGTAAGATTTGTGGGTGTATGTGTGAGTTTTCTCCTGTAATTCATAAAAGAGCTATTTACTCTTAAACAGAAAGTTGCCAGGCTCAGCTTTCTTATGTCTATTCAACTGATACCTTTCATACCACTGCTCTAATTTATTAGGGATGAGAGATAACCCCATGACTCAGACTTTAAATATTTTTTTCATTAAAGATAAAGAATAAATGAAACTAAGGTCATAAACCAAGTTCCTATTCTATAGCATTATTTCTCAACCTGCTTCATGAGAAATTCATCTTGATTGTATAGATAAGTGGAATTGCATTAAGCATTCCCTTTTCACTAAGTTTTATCCAAAATGTCCAATTAATTTTTTGAATTACATTATATCTAAATAACACCAGAGTACTTGATAAGAAGTTAAAAAATAAAGGCTGTTGGTTAGAAGTGCTGTTTGTGCTGAATAGAAAAGAGATGCCAAGGTTTGGTGAAGGTTTAATCTGAAATATTGCTTCAATTTCTCCATCTTTCCCAACACAATCAAAATCCTATACGCCTAAATTATTTTAATTAAAAGAAGTGATAGAAACATTATTTTGTGATCTTTTCATCACACAGTGAAATAATAGGCAGCACAAAAAATGCAGGTTTCATTGGTATAGGCAAGAAATCCTTTTTATTTCTAAATAAACTCTTTGAACATCAGACTGATAATAGACATTGGCTAGGACCATTGTGGAAAAGTGTAGAGGAGAACTGAAAAATATCTAATTTACATACGGCTATAGATGACAGGTCCCTAAAAAGAATCCCCACAAAGGATCATCCAACCTCTCTGTGTGGAATGCTTCCAGTCAGGGGGGCAGTTTTACCTTAAAAAGTACATCTTTGCAAGTTTTTATTCTGAAAATGTTATTCAATGAAAAATGTATTTGACATTCATTAATGTTTTCATAATCACATTAATGGTATTTAAGGCAGGTGAACAGCTTTTGTCTTTGCACCTTAAAAAGGATCAAGGTTTTGGTTTAGAATTACCAAAACAATTTCTCAATTTCTATAATTTTACATAATAGAAGGCCATGGAATAATAGATTTTGATAAACCTGCATTATATAGATTTATTTAGATTGTCCCATGTTTTAGAGAGTTTGGTAGTTGTGATTCTGGTTTCTTAAAATTGAGGTATAATTTGTACACAGTAAAATTCACTTTTTTATATATAGTTCCATGAGTTATGATAAATACATACAGTCATGTAACCATCACCAAAATCAAGATAGAGAAAGATTCCATTCACTCCACAATTCCCCTCTTGCTTCCCACCCACCTTCAGACCTCGGCAACCACTGATCAGTTTTATGTCATTATAGGTTTGCCTTTCCCAAAATGTCATAGAATTGCTATCATTCAGTATGTAGTCTTTTGAATCTGGCTTCTTTTTCTTAACATAATGCATTTGATATTCATGCACATTGTTGTGTGCACTAACAGTTTGTTCCTTTTTGCTGCCTAGTGGTGTTGCATTGTACGGATGTACCATAGGTTGTTTATCAACTCACAAGTTGAGGTACATTTGGGTTGTTCTGAGTTTTGGGCAATTATGAATAAAGATTTTCATGTGAACATAAGTTCACATACAGATTTTCATGTGAACATATATTTTGATTTCACTGGGTAAATATCTAAGAATAATATTACTGGGTCATATGATAATGGCCTATTTAATTTTGAAAGAAACTGATGAAGTGGCTGTACAATTTTGCATTCCAAACAGAGCAATGTAATGCTTTTCTTCCTTTCCAGTACACTTAGTATTGTCAGTGTCTTTTTTTCTCTTTTTTCTCTCTTTTTAGCCATTCTGATAGGTGTGTAGTGGTATGTTCTTGTGGTTTTCATTTGCATTTCCCAGTGACTAATAATGTTGAGTGTCTTTTCATGTGCTCCTTTCCATTGACAAATCTTTGGTGAAGTGTCTTTCAAATCTTCAGACCCATCATATATATATATATATATATATATATATATATATATATATATATATATATATATACACACACATAGTTTCCTTATTATTAATATTTGAGAGCTCTTTATATATTCTGGATATAAATCCTTTATCAGATATATGATTTATATATATTTTCTCTCACCCTGTGGCTTGTCTTTTTATTGTCTTAACAGGGTCTTTCAAACAGCAAAATTCTTTTTGATGAAGTCCAATTTATCAATTTTTTCTTCTATGGATCACTGGATTCCTAATTTCATAGAAAGCAGTGATTTTACACTGCCCATGCTCTAACTCTTGTGCTAACATTTGCTAACTTGCCAATCTTTAGCTGTTTTGTAGTAATTATATTTTCTAGGTTCAAGTTCAATTCTCTTCAAAAAAATAAATAAAAATACAGAAAGAGTCTTGACTGTGTTTTTTCCAAATTTCACACTCACAAAATCCAATTTAAAATTGTTTCCACTGGCTATTGGGCTTCTATTCAATATATTATCCCATAGAAACTTCACATATAAGACAATTTATACTTTGTCAAAAGGCAGAGAATATTGCTTTTGTTAAAGTGGAAGATAACAAATCTGAACTTTAATTATGTTTTCATACATTTTATATTTTAGTCATTAATTAGTATTATAGTTACGATGCTCCATTACTCTTATCTTAACTAATATAAAGTAAAACTCAAGAAATGGAAATTTTTAAGTTTCTAATCACAATTTAAAAGGCTAAAGATAATACATATGAACCAACAATTTCCTCATAAATTATCAAATAGTAGCCATAATAAAGATTGCGTGAGTGTGAAAATAGATTTATTTACTTCAACTTTGTTTAAAGTCTAGATATTCATGAGAAACTCCTAAACAGTCACAGGCTTATCTTACCACATTTGAGAAATCTAATGACTATTTAAAATACTGAGTTTACATAAGAAACAGAAGAAGAAGCTTGCTGGTCATGAACATTGTCTACAAATGACCACATATATAAAGATATTTAACTTAGCTACTCTTACTGGCAACTCCATTTTCTGGGGGGTGGTGCATTGGTATGGAAACCTAGATTTCAGAAAGTACCCCTGATTTTATCAAGGTTGAGGCAATGTATCATGCAGTAAGAAAAGCATCTCTTTAATGACCATGGCCATGTCAGCTAAACTTGGAAATGAGGAACTGCTCCTGAAGAAGACTTATTTGGACATAGTCCAAAAGTTTAAAAAACAGTCACTTAATAAAATAATTATGTCAGAAATCCAAAAGGTGAGAAGAAATTAAGCTTGGTTCTGGGTAGCTGCTGAGAGCACAGTTTTACCTCTCACAGAGGATGGACCAGCTCTACTCTAACAAGGAATACGTAGAAAAGTCTCTCGGGTGAAAGAAAAGTTAGCCTACCCATTGGGGATATATAGCACAGAATGCTGCAAGAGTGATAAACTGATAGAGTGATGAGGTTTTATATTTACCTACAAAATATCTCCTGGAAGATTTTATATTTACCTACAAAATATCTCCTTGGAAGGTTTTATATTTACCTACAAAATATCTCCTTGGAAGATAGGTCTTGGTAACTGAGCATGTCTTAAAGACTCCACACGGAATGTGCCATGATGATTTGATCAAAGAAGAGAACCTTCAAGTCACTGACGGTGGTAGTACAAGGTCTTACCAAAGAAAAAAGCAGTGAAAGTTCCATGTTAGGATACTGTGAAGCCATTAAAAAAATAGAAGTTGTTAATTTTGTTCAGATTTTTATATCACCTATATTTGAATGTAAAACAAAAAATATGTCATAACCTTGGTCCCATTATAATAGCAGAAATGTATACTACACGAAGATTATCCCCAGGGATGTAATTATAATCACATTTGAAAATCCTGACAATTCCTTTCCTATAAAACCTAGATGTGTTCCCTTACGTGGTTGTATAATCTTTCTCAGACTCAGCTTTCTCATTTTTAAGGTTAGAAAAATCAGTAGTGCCCATTTATTAAGAAGTACCAATACATGTAAAATTACTTAGAATAATACCTGGTACACTGTAAACATTCAATAATGAGTAGTTGTTTTGTTGTTATTCTTCACTTTCTACCAGTTTTCTGCCTTAGACACTTTGCAGCTATAGGCATTAGCTATTTTGCACAACTTTAAAAAAGTCAATCGAATGGATAAAGAATCCTTACCTATTTTATTGATATTATAGGACTCAGATGATTAAACATAAGCATTATTAGATTGCACATTAATCCATGTATTTGTAATTGTCCTGAATGAGAATCTTAAGAAAAAGAACTACAGTCTTTATTTGTATAGTGAACTCTTCATACAGATATTCTCTATCTTTATTCCTTGAGTTTATGATAATAACAATATCAATATCAGTCATAAAAGTGTGTACTTCTTAAGTACTTATTCTGGGAAAGCATCTATCTGTGCATTTCATGATTTAACTCACTTAATCCTTATAATAACACTCTGAGGTAAATTACAGCTATTATCTTCACTTTATAGATAGGAAAGTGCAGGTACAGAGAGTTTTATTTGCTCACTATCACAAAAACTGGCATTTCATCATAGGCGGTGAAACTCCAGATATGAACCAATTCTCATTTTCTTTTCTTTTCTGGAACAGGCAACATACATTCATTTGGAAACTCTATGCACTCATAAAAGTCTTCCCATTTTTCTTGGGCTTCTGTGATATTCTGCTGTTTCCAGGTTGAACATCCTTCTCATAGGTAGAAAAGTCAGAAATAAAATAACAGAGCTCTGCACTTTCTCTGTCAGGGCTTTTTCTATTTAATCTAAACCTCAAAGTCTATGATCTTACCTACTCCCTCAAAAATATCCTAAAACCCTATTTTATTGCTAACCCTGGAGCCAATCTAAATATTTTCTTCTATCTCAATTTCTGAGATCTACTGGGAAAAAAATCAACAACAATGTAGACCTGGACCACTAAAAATGTAAGGTTTTAAACATTATCTATATGTATAAATAGTTATTTCCTTTCTGCATGCAATGCAGTGGCTATTCTTAGTCTTTAATATCTACTCAAATTCAACATTAGCCATCTCCCCACCTCTGCCTCCCAAGGAAGATGACCTTGCTTCCTACTTCAGAGTGGAAACGGAGCAGGGTATGGCACCCTCTCACTAGACTCTAAATATTTCTTGCTTAGCATGCCCTTTCCTCCTGCACACACAATGAATGCTAACACAGAAAACATAGATCCCCGTACTGGGTAAACATTCCATGTGGTTTGAGACTGCAGAATGGTACAGTGAACAGAAGCACAAACTCTGAAGCTGGACATCTTGGGTTCAAATATTTGTTTACAGTTTGACTACAGGTAGGCTTTTTTTAACCACCTGTGACTCAGGTTCAGCATCTGTAAAACTGGGATAATAATTGTTCCTACTCATTGGGTTATTATGAGGACCAAGTCTGTAAATAAGTGTAGACTGGGACTTTCCTGGTGGTCCAGTGGTTAAGAATCCACCTTCCAATGCAGGGGACTCGGGTTCGATCCCTGGTTGGGGAACTAAGATCCCACATGGTGCGCGACAACTAAGCCTGCACACTCTAGAGCCCGCACACCACAACTTGCGAGAAGCCCGCGTGCCATGACAAAGGCCCAATGCAGCCAAATAATAAATAAATTAATTAAAGAAAAAAGCGTAGACTTCTTGGAAAAGGGCCTAGCACATAAGTGAAATGGTAGTTGTTATTATTTTAATTACTTGTCTTTCATGAATCAACTCCAAGCTTATCCTCTTCTAGGCAGCTGTCTCTGATTCTCCACGCGGGGTCAAGTTAGTCCTTCTACTCCTGTAATTCCATAGTTCCTTATATTTTAGTTTTATTTTAGCACTTACCACCTTAAGTTATATCCAACACTGTGTGGCAGTAAATAGAGGATGTACCTTATCTTTGCACGCTAACCTCACTCCCTCCCACCAGCTCATTCATGGTCTCAAACAATTATTGAGTGAATGAATTAAAATGAGCTTATGAAACTAGTCCTCACTGACAACTGAAAAATAAATATAATATTATTAATATGGAATAATCTAGCTCTTCTCTTCCAGATATTCAATTAGTATCTAAAGCACTTATGTTTAATTAATTGTGAATAATATTTTATTTAACTCTCTAATGTGAACAACCATGGGCATCTTAGAAAATAGTTTCTTGCTCTGTATTTTTCATGACTCGTGGAAAAAAAATTAGGAAGCATTACCTTTGGATTAACATTATTCTAATAAAATAATAAACAGATATATTCAAAGTTAAATAAGTCTAGCTGCATTTAGGCTCATAAAATTTTCAATCCCTATGCAATTTTGTGAGCTATTATTAATGTGGGTATTATATATCTATTTGTAGGTATAAATAGAAAACTACTTACTCATGTATAATTCATTCCCTTCCTTGAGTGAACATAGATCTGAAGTTATAATCTTTTCACATTATAGATCTAGAGGCTCTTGAGACACTTTCAAGAGTGAGTTCAAACAGAAATAGAGACACGGACGTAGAGGACAAACGTATGGATACCAAGGGGGGTGGGATGAATTGGAAGATTGAGATTGGCATATATACACTATTGATACTATGATAAAATAGATAACTAATGAGAACCTACTGTATAGCACAGGGAACTCTACTCAGTGCTCTGTGGTGACCTAAATGAGAAGGAAATCCAAAAAAGAGGGGATATATGTATACGTATGGCTGATACACTTTGCCGTACAGTATAAACTAACAATATTGTAAAGCAACTATACTCCAATAAAAATTTTTTAAAAAGAAATTTATAAAGCGAAAAAAAGTAAAACAATAAAAAGCTTTAAAATTTCTAAAAAAAGAAAAAAGAGTGAGTTCAAACTATTTTCATAATAATATGATGACATTATTTTCCTATTTTATTGTGGTGACATTTCCACTGATGATGCAAAAGCAATGATGAGTGAAATGCAGTACCTTATGATGAATCAAGGCAATGGCATCTATCTGTACTATAGTCATTGTATTCTTCATCACCACACAATCACAATTTTTAAAAATGCTGGTTCCAGTTGAGGATGTCCTTGATGAAAGGGTAAGTAGGACTGATTTTTATTAAAACTTCATCCATGAGAACATGTGATCTTTAATATTTGTGTAATAAAACTAGAGTATGAATAGAGCACACTTCTGCTGGACACACAAAGAAACAGTTGGACAAGCAAAAGCACTAGTGTAACTGCTTGAGTTGCACTAGCTATTTTTTTCATGGAACACCATTTTTTCTTGAATGAATAGCAGGCAGACAAACTATGATTATTCAGATATATATACCTGTATCTGGCAGATATTTTCTCAAAAATGAATAAAGCGAGCCTGTACCTTCAAAGAAAACACTGACAGCATTTGTTGCAAGTGAATAAATTCAAGCTATCAAGTAAAAATTAGAATTTTGCAAAACTTGTATTCTCACCATGGTTCCACAGCTTCCAATACCTAGACGTTTTAAATAAGGTTGGTCTTTTTATATTATATAATGAAATGTGTCAACATCAGGAAGATCTGTATAGCTCTGTAAATTTTCTGTACCACCAATGTATAATTTTACAAAATCATGTGTGGTAAAATATTCAAAGAACAGGTTAAACTAATGGGTTTTAATGTAACAGAGTTCAAAAAGTTGATTGATATGAGAACAGACTTCATAGTACAACTAAACTTTGAGAAACTACCACCTGTCAAGTATTGGTTAATTAGCAAAGAAGATTATATGCAATTGTCTTAAAAGGCTGTTAAAATATCCTTTATTTTGCCAACTGAAAATCTGGATGAAGTCATATTTTCTTATACTTCAACCAAAACTATATTTCAATAGATGGAATGCAGAAGCAGATATAAGAAACCAACTGTCCTCCATAAATACAGGTGTTTAAAAAAATTTGTAAACATATAAAAGCATATAAGAGTGTAAAAAAGTCACTATTCTTGCCAAATATTCTTTTTTGTTTTGAAAATTGTAGATATTTTCCACAAAACTATGTTATTTATATTCACATGCAGAAGGTTTATTATTGTTATTTTTAATTAAAATTTATCTTTTAATTTATAATATGCTAAATATTGACAGATAAAATCTACACACACAAAAGTTCTTTGGGGATCCTCAATAATTTTTAAGAGTATTATCAAAAGGGTCCAGAGACCAGTATGTCTGAGAACTGCTGCCATAGACAAATAGTTCAGGCAGCATTGCTGAAGCATACAGACGGAGAAATCTATTCAGACTGTTTGAAAGTTCCTGTTCACACCCAAATATGTTCTGCAAAGGGAGGTGAAACACCTACTGTAAAATGTTCTTTAGTGAAAAGTTCTCTTTCCAAGCTAGCATGAGTGCGTAAATACTGCCCCATAATTGTGATACCGCTGCACAAAAGGGGACACTATTCTTATCTTTGCTTGTTAAGTGTAAATTATTACAGCTGAGGTGCTGTGTACCAAATTCTGTGCTGCTAAAAAAAAGTGGAGGATTAAAATGATCCTTGGTTACAAGAGCTGCTCTCATTGGCTCGTCCTCTTTGTGCTGGGTCTTTCTTTATTGTTTGATTAAACATATGAAGAAAGCTTTCATTGATTGTAGACCTGAGCACAGATGGAAGAAAATGTGTTTTCTATTACAGAAAGAAATTGTTGGTTTGAAAAAGAAAATTTATAGTCTGAAAGAATTCTTCAAAGTGAAATTATAAAAGTACATTATGGAATTTTTAGCAACAGGGAAATACGAGGTTATGAAATTTTGGTATCACAAAGACCTGGAAGGGTTAAAATTGATCACCTCATTCTGCAGAAATTTTGTTATCCATTTCCCCAGCTTCTCCTCCATTTCCTGCTTTGTTTTCTTTTTTAAGAAAATTCCTTCAAGGATGTAGAAGCTAGTTTTTGATGTCAGAGTAACACTTCCCTTGTTTCTTTTGATTGAGGAGAGGCCTGGAAATTTCATTCGTCCCTCATTAGGGTTTTCAAGGAGTTCAGCTATTGATTTCATAAAATGCCTTTCCTGTATTTTTCTGTAAATGTATACAATAGCTGCTAACACATCCTCCTCTAGGACCCACTTTGTTTTCCCGGGGAAAGGCAGACACTCAACTAGCAATCTGACCTTTAGAATTCCTAGATGATGTAAGAGAATTGTTTGTTATTTCAATATTTTTTCTCCCACTACATAGCTAATTACTTGGAAACTAAAATTTCCAAGTAATTATAGAACATATGGATAAATAATTTTAAAAATCATTCAACTCTTGATTTTTTCTTGATGATGGGAGGGCAATGAGCTTGACATCTGGCACAAAGCTAGCACTTAAAAACTACTTATTGATTTCTAAGTAATAATAGCAATTAGAGTTCCTAGTTAGTTACATTAGTTCTTGCATGTATGTTAAGGATTTATAAAGGTTCATGAACTCTTTGAGGTCAAAAGGATAACAATTAGCCATTTGTGAAAGAGAAGCTTACAATCAACTCTTCTGGAAGTTTTTCCTTCTATAAATTGTTTAAGACAAAATTCACAGTCTAATGCTGTGCAGTTTTCCACATTCCTGATTTTGATGCCTAATTTCTTTAGTTTCAGCTTCCTCTTCTGTTAAATAAGAATAACAATACTACATTCACCTATATTAAAAAGATAATGCAGGGTAAGTGTTGACAACTCAGACACTAATTCTCTAATCCCTTCCTAAACGAAACTAAAACAAAACAAAATAATAGTAGAATTAAATAATACATATTCAAGATTACAGTAAAAGTAGAGGTAAGAACAGAAGACTGGAAATCAAAAGACCAGAATATGAGTTTCAGTTCTTATAGTTCCCGTTTTCTTCATTTAAAATAGGTATAAGAATACTTGTCATAATATCTTGTCCAGTTACTGTGTGAAAGCACCTGTCATACTGTAAAAGCTCTAAGAGTAATATAGCTGTGATGGCCATGGCTCTTCCCTTTACCTAATCAAGTTCTCCCCATCCTTCAAGACAGAGATCAAATTACTTTTTCATAAGAATCCCTAGTTCCATTCAGCCCCAATGAATGAACTCAGCTCCTCCTACACATACAATTAAATTAGACAATACTCATTAATTCCCTTGTGACATCAGTTATCTAATGATTGTACGGTATTATTTGAGTTTTCCTGTATTCGTGTCTCTAAAATTAGATTGTATGCTCCTTAGGGTTATTAATGATTTCTTATTTTTCTTTGGGTCTTTTATAGCTTACAATGTTTTATACATAATTAATATACTATTAACATTTGTTGATTTTTATATGAATGACAAGCTTCATGAGGTTTCCAAGAATACATGATACCCTCTCTTGGAAGTATTTAACAAACAATACAAGAAAATAACACAAAATTAACTTGCTCTTCTGAAAGACAGATTAATCACTCTAGTTTGGAATTGGAAAGGTATACACAAATCATCTAGTTTAAGGTTTTATGTTACAGATAAGAAAACTGGAGCCTAGGAAGGTTTTATGTATCAACTAGAATCAATATATAAATCACTAATTTTCCTATTAAACAACTAGCTATCACTTTATGACTATGTAATCACTTAAAACGAATTTTCAAATAAGTATAAATGATTATAATGTGTACTTCATAATAGATACATATGAGTTCTATATGTCATTAGAAGTTCCTTATCTTTTCATCCTTGGTTGTCATAAATCTACCTATTGAGGCAATTTGTTGACTAGGAGCTATTTTCTTTCTCAAGGAGGAAAATGATTTCTGATTCCATGTTTTCTTTCTGAAAAAGGTGTATATGTTTTGTTTCTGAAGATTCTGTGGGAAGGTAGTGCAATTATAACTTAAAATGGGGAATTTTATGTTGTCACATGAAGATTCACTTTTGAACCAGAAGGGAAAATAGGTTGAGGATATATAATCCTGGCTGGTTTATAGGGATAAAGAGACATGTAAAGAAAACCATTCTTCTCAGGAATAAGAAATCTGTCCCTATGATCTCTACTTTTATCTGCTATACAACACAGCATCAAATACATTATAAACTTGAAATCCTATTCAACTCCTGTACTACTGTGCTCAATCTATTTACTTCAGCCATTCAAAACACAGAAGCAACTTCATACCTCAAAAGCCTAACTCTGTCTTACATTTTTATGTTACAGGCATTAGTGTGAACTTCTCTTAAACTATGGCAAAAATTGTATCACTCATCCAAAAATTAAATTGAAGGAAAGAGTTGTTTTGTTTTGTGTGTGTGTGTGTGTGTGTGTGTGTGTGTGTTTTAACACAAAAGCAGTGCCAAGACCAGTAAGTCCATTTTTAAAATACACCTTTTAACAAAATATCAGTTTTCTGATGCAGAAATTATTCACTGAGCCAGGTAAACCCAGCCTTATAAATTAGCCTGCAGTGTTCATTTTATAAAAGTAATAAGAGCGGATCTAAGAGATGGGAAGTTTTTACTTTTCCCGGTGCTCCACAAACACAGAAACAATGATCAAAGTAATCTCCACACTGCTGAGGTGAGGGGGGAAGGACATTATGTAAAATAAACAAACAAAACTACCTGATAAATGAATGGGGCAAAAGACTGCTCACCTCTAGGGTAAAATGAGACCCTGACTAGCACTCCCTAACTGACATACAACCATTACAAACATCATAACATTTATAACATATTTAAATGTCTCCGTCAAGCCTCATTCATGTATGAGCAAACTTCCACTCAGAGAGAAAGAATTCCATCGTAACACAGAGCTCGGGAGGCTTCCTTGAGCCTCCGGCAAACATTTTGAATCTCAGTCGAGTGTTCTTTCCAGGAGATCCCAAGCATGTCCAGGCATCACTTACTCATTTAACAACCAGACACCGGACAGGTACTTGGCGCTCCCACTGTGCCTTGCACCCCATCCTCTCAGGCCCAACAAGAGAAGCTGGGAGAAAACACACGCACGCACACACACGCACCCTTACTTTCGGCTCTAGGGGTCCGGGGAGAGGGGTTTGTCTCCAGTGGGGCTTGAGACTTAGCACTGCGCATTCTGCTGCAAGGCTAGCAGCCAGAGCAAGTTTCCTGAGATAAATTAACTCATTTCGCTTTCAAACTCTTAAACACGACTCAGCGAGAGAATGAGAGGAATGGCTGTAACAGGAAAGACACTGGATCCGCACTTTAGAATAATGGATTCAAGTCCCAGCAGTTATTGCCGTCTCCTTCCGCCCCCTCCTGTTGTGCGATACAACTTAACCTCTCATCTCAGAATCTTCTCAACTTTATAATGCAACAATAAAACCCTCTATATACAGCTCATATATTTGTTAGAATTAAATGAGAAAATCAATGTAAAAGCACTTTATATATTTTTAAACCCACGGCAAACAACACAGTTATTCTTCAAGGTCATAGAAGAGAAAACAGATTCTATTCCAGGAATACTACGTTATCAAATAATGCACAAATGTGTTTCACAGTTGCTTTACAAAAATTAATATTTTAAATAATTTATATTGGTTTGGTTTAATAAGTTGAGGATTTATCAGCTTTTGGTTATCAAATGTATGCCTTACTGGTGATTGTAAGAATACATGAAAAATAATACCACATGACATGGAGAAACTGCAAATAATAATATGCATACCCATTTAAACATATTCAAAGTTACACACAATTAGATAGAAATGGAAATGCTATATTTTGGTATTCTGTTAAAATTAAAACATGAATTTAGAATAAAAAAAGAATAGAACCATATCCCAATTTCTAAAAGAAATAATTTTTTTAAAAATTTGGTATTTGATGCTTGATGATTAGCTCTGCATACAAGTATGTAAGTGATGCAATTATAATGTGTACTATCAGAAGCTATTTCCTGGGTTTCCCATCAAATCGTCACATTTAGCTGTGGAGACATGAAATAAATTATAGCAGCATTTTAAAAAGATAAATGCATTCCTTTGAGGCTAGATTTGTACAAAGGAAAATATCAGGTTGAAAATGATTGCCCTTTTTCTGATGATTTCCTCGATGAAGGTACAAAGAGTTTTCTACTACAGCAAAAGAAGATTAGCTCGAAAGTGAAATGCTTGACTGTTTTGATTGGAAGACACATTTTTATTTTGCTGCCACACCGAGAGAGAGATGAAATTCTGCCTGGTGAGTGTAAAGAAGAAAGATAAGCCCTCATATCAAGAGTTTCTGCTAACCTTGCTACATTTAGTATCAGAAAGAAAGTGGAGATTTGCAGCTTACTGAATTCTGAAGCCAAGAAAATGAGATGGAAGGAAAAAAAAAGTTGTTATAGAAAAACTACACTCGGTCTGTTTTAGTAATCTTGTCTGCTTCCAGGGCACTAGATATCTATAATAGGATTAACTTCAAGACAGTTTTAATAAACAGAATTATTAAGTTATTGAGTTCATGCTATATCATATACACAGACACATTTTTCTTGTGGTTTAATTGAGAATTGGAATTTCATTCTGGTAGAAGGTCTCCTATATGTAATTATGATAGAGAAAGATAAATTTTCTAGTCAAACTCTTCTCTTTCCCAGTCAACTGCATTTGAATGACTACCTTTCTACTTGTTTGTTATAAGGATATTTTAAGCCATCCTCTATTAAGTAGGAAAATGCAAAGAACTGAACTAAGTTTTGAGTTCAGATAGAGCTAAATTTTATTCTAAAATTCTTGCATCCATTTTTTTACAAATTTATAACCTTAAGTAACTCTTCTGAGCCTGTATCCTCATCAAAACCACAAATATTAATAATTATCAGTCATAGTTCTTAGTTGAAAGAAACAGACTTTGCCTGATTAATGAGAAAATTAGTCTAGTAATATAGTGGGCAATTATGGAGTGCCTTCCACCTGCCACAGAGTCTTCAAAGTACCATACTCATTGAATCCCCACATTCTTATTATTTCTTGTCACAGAGGAGTAAATCGAAGCACACAGGAATTAAGCTACTTACCCAAGGTCACACACAGCTAGGAAGTAGCAGATCTGGGCCTATGGTCTTAACGAATACTCTAAACTGAGTCTTTATTAAAATAATATTGGGTAACTCACAGAAATGTGAGGGGTGCTGGTATATCAGACTCAAGGTGAAGCAGCCGGAAGCAATGTTCAAAACCATGGTGATGAGGATATCATTGCTGCTGCCACCAAACCTCAATTCTAAGCTTGTAAACTTATACCACTGTAACTTCCCGTACAACTTCCGCCTGTGCCCCATCGACTTCATCAGCAGCTACTGTTACTGCTACCATCCCAGGGACCAAGTTCCCCATCCTAAGTCGGACACTGGTGAGGTTGGATGTGAGTAGGGAAGTTGGACGGGAGGCTGCAGGGAAAGCTAGAAAGAGAGCTTCTGGCTTGTTAAGCTCCTACAGACCAAGAATGCTGTCTTGTTCCCAGCAAGGCTCAGAGGGTGAGGAACTCTTCCAACAGAGTAAGTCTCTTAAATGTTGGAAAAGCAAAACCAATAACAAAATTCCACTTTAACTGTTCTAAAGCTTAATAGGAATAATGTATATAAAGAGCCAATGGTTTAGCGAATAATTGTGACTGTTCTCATGTCACCCACCTCAAACTGACCCTTAGTTTTTCCAACACAAATTGTACAACTTTATATAAATGACTTTACCTCATTGGGTTATTTGCTTCATTGTAAGATTTTGTGGGGATTAAACAAAATAAAGCATGTAACCAATTAATCATATTAAGCATTCCAAGTGAATAAAGTAAATCAAGCTATATCTATGCAATGTTAAAATAACTGGTTAAAAAAAAAAGAAAATTAATATGCTATTTTTTACCAGTTGACAGAATTTCTCTGATTCAGGTAAGTGCCAAGTTCCAATCGGATTTTCTTCAAACAATTGGGAAAATTCCATTGAAAATTTATATCCATCATTTAACCAATAGTTTAGAGTTTAAAGAAGCAGAATATTATCATAAAATAGGTAAATTGAGGTCTTGAAGTTACTATTCAATTTGGAGCTGTATACTCTCCCAAAACATCTTGCCTAATAAAACCTAACACACATCAGTATCTTGGGATTGATATAAGTCAGAATATAATCCAGAAGTTAAGCTTTATGAGTTGTTCTCCTATAATAGGAAAAAGAAGCACAAAAATATAAATCCAATATACACCTATTCTTATAAGAATATAAGTAAACGTAAGTGCTTGAAATGACACATCTCTCCCTGGAGAAAGCTTTTGCTGGGTGTGCTCTTGGGTTCTGTCCTTGGCCTTGCCTCTGCTCAGTGCTTATACCAGTAACTTGGATGTACTTATATTGAGAATTCTTATCAAGAACAGTCCCGATACAATGTTGGGAATTATAAAGAATAAGAAGCTCTACCTATTGTAAGTGCAAAAATTGAAATTAAACAGGGATAAATAAAAGGTCCTATATTTATATGCAAAAAGTCCAATTACACAAGTACATAATATGTAAATCATAGCCTGTTTTGGATGCAATGCAGATTGGTCACACAATAACGTGAAGCAAGGGACAAAAGTCAGGGGTCTGGAACCTACCTTGATAACCATGGAGACATCAGAACTGACCCAGATGCAAATATGGACTTCAAAGAAACAGTCAAAACATCAAAGCACAGTCTCTGGAGGGTACGGCCAGCTCAATTCTAATTATAAGAAACTTGGCCTTCAGGCTTCTTCAGTATATAAGAGGCAGCAGTGAATCTTCATAGAGTAGCTGAGGAAAGACAGAAAAGCATACTATCTCCATAAAGAGAAATACAAGGAAAAGGTACAGCTAATTAGTAGTACCAAGAAAATGAACTTTAAGGCAAAACCAGTAAATTTTACATGTACTAACTGCATGATTGAGTTGCTTTAAAAAGTAAATGCATGATTAGCCTTCATTAGTGGAAACATTATACCTGTAATTAGAGGAGTGATACTCCTGATTTATTCTGCCCCTGAAAAAAACCACACTTGACGTGTGAGTTTGAACCTCTGTGGTTCAAGAGGTAGAGCTGCTACATTCAGGGCAGAGTAAAGCAATTCAATACCATCCACATTAGCCATGACTGAAGAGATTAAGAATGTTTGGTTTGGACAGGCGGAAACTCCGAATGACATTATAATTGTGTTCATCTAATATTTGAAGGATGGCCATCAATTTACAAAATACATTAGATTTGTTTTGACCCAGTGTTAGACTGTATAACTAAAATAGATGAGATGGTGGAAAAATATGTTGGTTCATACCTAGTAAAATAAAACGCTTGTGTGTTTGTTGTTTTGTATTTAAAATAATTACACAAAGAATACAAGAATATGTCCTCTTTAATAAAATACTCAAACAGCAACAGGTACATGAAAAAAAATGTGAGAACCCTTCTTCAACATTCCAAGTTACATTTTTTTCTGGTTTCTTTGGTTGTAGAGAAGTTTTATATTTGTCAGTGTTAAGAGTGTTAATCCTTTTACTTAAGCGCTCTGAGTTTTGGGTTTTTTTAGTAAAATCCTTCATGTTAAAATTATACTATTTTCATAACTTTGTTTTGTTCCATGATTCAAAAAGAATTATTTTTATGTATTTTGTGAGACTGTCATGTAACTTTATTTCCAAATGTGCAGGTCATCCTTCCAACATTTGTTGATAGCGTGCGCCCTGAAGGAGAGGAAGATCAGAACTCATGCTAAGGAAAATCACAAGCAGACCCTGCTAATTTCCTACCCAATATCCACTCTCTCATTTCTCCTTGCTATTGTAACCCCAACTGTGTTAATGTAGAACGTGCCTTCTTAAAAGAGCCTAACTTCCAGCCTTTTCTGAAACAAAGTGTGGCTTGTAACACAGATCTTGCCACAGAGTTGTAGGTAAAAGTCTTCTGGGCATGTCCAGGAAAGTTTCCTTTTCAATGTCGGCACCACATTGAATAGAGTTTCCAGCGTAGGATAAGATTTTTTCCCTTTGTTACTTTGCTCTTCTTTCCTGGAATGCAGATGTGAAACAAGAATGACCAGCCATCTTATGACTGTAAGATGCCTATGATGGTGAAAAATCACATCCAAAGGATAGTGGTCTTTAGACAGAATGAGCTTGGGATACTAATGGTATTGAGAAGTTGTTGCATTACTACGAACCTTTATTCAAGTCGCTGGACTTATTGCTGCTGAATTCAGTGGAACTATAGCAATCACCATTAGGGATAGACTTCTAGGATCAAAATTTTTCACCAAAAATTGAAAACCATTGTCTTGTAGATTCCAGAGCTTCCAATAAAACAACAGAAACAACAGCTTATTCTTGTTTGGCGAGCCTGTAGTTTTTTTCAGGCTCCTCGGCAGCATTTAGAATTTTCTCTTTATCATTTTTTTGTAATTCCTTAAGAATGTATAAGTGAGTTTGTCTTTGTTTATTCATATTGTGTAGCTCTTAGAGGGTCATTTTAAATCAAAGACTTAGATTTTATCTGAGCCTTGAGAATTATTTCTTTTGCTTCATATCCTTTGTTCAACCCTTCTGGATGTCTCTCAAATGGATGTTGGAATTTTTGAATCTAACCTCACAGTCTATTAAGCCTTCCTTATATTTTTCATCTCTTTTTGTTGCTGTTTATTCACTGGCTATTTTTATACTAGAGAACTCCTGATCATTGGTGGATGCCACTACTAAGGGTTATTTCAGTGGAAAAGCAGAGTAGGCTGCTGATGTCACTGACCCTGGCTTCTGGCTGAGTAGCAACCCCCTTCGTATTGGATGCTACAAATTATTTAACTGCTAGTAGATTTAAGTCAGGCTTTGTTCTGGTGTTTTAATAGTCATTCCCTAGATCTCAATGACATCAAATGACAAATAATTATCACAGTCCCTTGAGCACCCAGGCTGACAGGGTTTCCATCAGGTTGTGAGCTAACACTTCTACATGAAGCTTCAGGGTTCATGATGGAAGGTGAAGAGTACATTTTCTAAATGTTTCCATCCTGGAGTGATACATGTCATTTCCTTACACACTTTACTGGTGCAAAGCAAGTCATATAGCCACTTACAGCCATAAAGAGATAGGTACTGAGAAAGGAGAAAGCAAACATCTGAGAAGTCGATTACTATCTACTCTCCCTTACATGCCATAGGTACTGAGCAGTCAGAATGGACACTGACCAGAGCACCAGACTGGGGTCTTACAGCCCCTGGTAGTGCCAGACGTACCCTTGGGGTGCTGAGGGGACCTATGGGTCCTGGAAGAAATGCTTGGGAGGCTGGGGCAGTGGAGGTATTTAGGGGGCTGAGAGCAGCATCGATTAAATAACTGGAAGAGAAATCCTACAATATTTAAACAACTGGTCTACCTGGTCTGTACCAGCTGCAGATCAGTCCTGCACTGTCCTTCCTCCCAGGTGGCCACATCCTCTCTGCTTTAACTTGGAAGGGAACCTCCATGGCCTATCAATCAGCAAACACATAGGTGCCAGCCTATTAACGTTTCTGAATCAGATCCCCAGTGATTCCTCCTGACAATTGCCAAAAGGAACCCTCTGCTCTGCATCCTTTGTCTCGGAGCATGTTGTGCCCTAGATTCACTCGCCTCTGCAGCAGCCCTGTCCCCAAAATGGTTTGAGCTGCGGGTCTTTTGACAATCTGATCTCATTTACTCCATGTTTTACAAAATTTCCCAAAACGTTTAGTCTGCTGGTGGCACTATTTGTAGTTTGCCAGTGATAATACTGATGTATTCCTTTTAAAAAACTCAATTCTGTCATTTCTAAGAATTTGAAGTGGGTAGGAAGATAATCACATTTGCTTATTCAGCCATTTTGATACAATGTTTTAAATGGATTATCTACCAAAGTCCCTCCTTGAGAAGGAATGAATTTTACATGACTAAAATTTTCCTAGGGGTATAGGAAACAAGAGAAAACAAAAGAAAAGCAGTAAGGGGTAACGTTCAAAACCTGGTATTGAATCCCAGTTTTGCCTGTTAACAATTAAATGCCCTTTTGCAACTCATCTGTCTGCTCTGATCCCTGTTCTCTCAACGGCAAAATGGAGGTAATAATCT
Source organism: Pseudorca crassidens (assembly GCF_039906515.1). Taxonomy (NCBI): domain Eukaryota; kingdom Metazoa; phylum Chordata; class Mammalia; order Artiodactyla; family Delphinidae; genus Pseudorca; species Pseudorca crassidens. The sequence continues at coordinate 17,285,974 of NC_090299.1, forward strand.
CTACCTGAAGAATCGGCGCAGATGATGGAGACAATGTATATAAACAAATCTGGGTCTTAGCAGCAAGCATTATATTGCAGTTCTTAATATTAGTATAATGCTAGAAAATTCATTAATCATAAGATGATTGGTAAAGATTGTCTACAAGTAGAATGCACAGACATTCCAAGTTCACTTGATCAATCCTGGTTTATACCTGTTTTCTCAGCAAAGTATTATTAGCACATTCTTCACTTTGCAAAAGTGTCCCAGTTTGGAAGACTGGGCATTATATGATAGCATTACTATTAAATACCTTTGAGCTTCTGTGATTCTGCGATTCCAGGATATAGGTGTGTCTCTCAGTGAGGACAGATGTCTTTAGTAGAACTTTGGTATTAAGGGTTAAACCAGCCTTGTTCTTAAACAAGTACAGCCACATAACTTCTAATTAGAGGATGTGTAGTGGCTGAGTGCTCAGGTGCTGAATCCGACAGTCCTGGAATTCAGCTTTCCTATGTATTAACTCTGGAACTTGGACAGGAGCTCAACCTCTCTAAGCCTCAGTTTCCTTCTCAGTAAAACTGAGGCTCATAAAATTGTTTGAAGAAAAATGAGATAATGTATGTTCAGTGCTGGTCACATTGTCTGGCACATATTAAGTAGCATAGATACTTTCTACAGAAGACACAACACAGCAGGGAATTCGTCATAGATTTTGACACTTTTTAATTTGTGTGAATTAGTTTTGGTATCTGCTTTTGTACTGCACTGTTTTTCCCCCAAGGTGAAGCAAATCACAGCTTTTCAACTTATCAATGCTCTGTTTTAGGAAACAAGTGGTATTACATTGAGATTAAATAGAATAGCACATAGTCCCGCTGTGATGTTCATGAGTGAAAGAAGCTGAAGCCTATGTTCGCCAAAGACCAGATGGAATGTTCCCAGTTGTTTCTGTTCATTTCACAGCCCAGACAAGATTGAAACAACAGGATCATCAGGGTCCCCAAAGGAAGAGAACTCCATGTTGACCTCTGATTTATTGATCCCTTCCATTATTCCAGCTTTTGGGTTTAAATGTTAGTGAATGGAATGGTTTTGTTGATGTTTCCAATAGTGGTGCCTCGCCCTTAAAGATGAATACTATTTAAACAGGAAATCTGCCCTTTTAACACTGAAATAAATATAACTGGTAATGAACCACCCGCAGGCAGCTTTCTAATGAAGCCCCTCAAACCATGACTTTCCTGCCACATGGGCCAAGGAAGACAAACATAGCTGTGAGAAGAAAAAGCTGACTCTCATTTCTATTGGAACTGCATGTATTTTCAATTCATAGAATTTTGATAAAAGTCATTGCTCCAAGGTCACCTCCAGGGTATTGTGAGACTTTTCTTTCTAATCATCCTAAATATTTCTCCTTCTCTTTCTTTTAAGAAATTTTCCTCTCTAATTTTCATGTGTTGTCTATTAAGAAAACATGTATGTGGAATGCAGACTCCCTATATTTCAAACATTTCTATCCTTCAAGGGTGGGGGAAGATTTAAACAAGGGAGAAGGCTGGCTTCCAGCAATAACACAGCTTTAATAAATACATGAAATATTTATAGAACGCATAAAGAACAAAGGAAATAGAACACTTCCTCTGTGTATGATTTCTCTCAGTGTTTCAGTCAGCCAGGTCTCTTGCCACTATTCTTCTCCTGAGATGTCTGCTAAGCAACAGTGAGTGAGATGTACCTGGTTAATGTACTTTCAACATACAGTCTCTCCTAATTTTCAAAAATCTCAGATGTTATGATGACTGCACTAACATTTTCATTCTGAGCAGATGTTTTTTTTTTGGAGGAAATACATTGGGAAGTCTAAGGCCTTTAATAAGTTGTAACTTTTTGAAGACGCTATATAATTTTCACCCAGAACAATAACAAACATTGTTGAAATATTGCAATTATTATTGGTTATTAGAATTAGTTAGGTATCTATGTACAATGAGATATCACCTCACACCAGTCAGAATGGCCATCATCAAAAAATCTATAAACAATAAATGCTGGACAGGGTATGGAGAAAAGGGGACCCTCCTGCACTGTTGGTGGGAATGTAAATTGGTACTTTGGAGAACAGTATGGAGGTTCCTTAAGAAACTAAAAATAGAGCTACCATATGATCCAGCAATCCCACTCCTGGGCATATATCCAGAGAAAAACATGGTTTGAAAGGATACATGCACCCCAATGTTCATTGAAGTGCCGTTTACAATAGCCAAGACATGGAAGCAACCTAAATGTCCACCAACAAATAAACAGATAAAGAAGATATGGTACTTATATACAATAGAATATTACTCAGTCATTAAAAAGAATGAAATAATGCCATTTGCAGCAACATGGGTGGACCTGGAGATTATCATACTAAGTGAAGTAAGTCAGACAAATACCATATGATATAGCTTATATTTGGAATGGAAAAAAAAAAAAGGATACAGGGAATTCCCTGGTGGTCCAGTGGTTAGGATTGCATGCTTTTACGGCAGCGGGTGCAGGTTTGACTCCTGGTTGGGGAACTAAGACCCACATGCCACGCGATGCACCCTCCCCTCCAAGATGATACAAGTGAACTTATTTACAAAACAGAAACAGACTCACAGACTTAGAGAACGAACTTATGGTTACCAGGGGGGAAGAGTGGGGGGGAGGAATAGATTGGTAGTTTAGGATTGACATGTACACACTGCTATATTTAAAATAGATAACCAACAAGGACCTACTGTATAGCACAGAGAACGCTGTTCAGTATTCTATAATAACCTAAATGGGAAAAGAATTTTAAAAAGAATAGATTCATGTGCATGTATAACTAGATCACTTTGCTGTACACCTGAAACTAATACAACATTTTTAATCAACTATGCTCCAATATAAAATAAAAATTAAAAAAAAGAAATTGGAAGACAGTAATTTTCTCAAAGTTAGTGGCTTCATCTCTAAAGCTCATGCCTAAGGATGCTCTTATTTCCCTAGAATTTAGTTTAAAAACTCTTTGCAAATAGATTTATTTAATTAGCACCAAAAATATTTTTATATGATTTTTGTAATGAGGAAGACAAAATTAAAGCATGACAGACATCTACTTCTGGGTAAATAACTGATATATATTCTCCGCTTCAATAGCAGAATGAGGGGGTATCTCCCCCATGTATCATTCACCATATAACTTCCCCAAAGTTATATCTTTTGTCCTATCTTTCCAACATATAGGTCCTGCATTTATGTACTGTCATTAAAATGATATTTATATTTAATACTTAATTTTTATAATGCTGGTTGACTTTTATTGTACCAGGAACTGTGCTAACTGCTTTGCACACATTTTGTATTCACAACAGCCCTATTATACTGGTGTAAATATCATTCCCATGATAATGTAAGAACACTGAGAATGAACATTTTAAATGATTTAAACGACATCACTGAGGGAAGAAGAAAGGCTTGCACACACCTGGATATTACTCCATATGCGCTCCCACCCCAGCTGGGACAATGGTGTGAGCTTAGATTGCAGCATTTCCTCCCCCCTCAAAGTAAAAGTGGCAATGGATTCAGGATTGTCTTTTTCGGTGTCAGATTTGGCCTGTTGATGTCATATGCCAAGATACATGTTGGATATACCGACCTAAGTGTACACATATACATTCTGGAATCTATAGGCAGCTGCCCTGAGAAACACCGTCCAAGAGCCTGGCCCCCACTTTCTGGGCTCTGCCCTTCCCTCTCCCTCTGAAGACCTTGCCTGTACTGCTTGGTTTGTTTAGGGTCAGATCAGTTTTCACTTAGAAACGTTTCCTCCACATGTGGGATTCAAATTGTCTGAACTCAAGGACTGTTAGGAGAGATATATAGGCCAGCACAGGACTTTCTGAGAATCGGAAAAAAAAGGTTGCTTCTTAGCAAACCACTTGGGGAAAAGTTCAGCATGAAAGCAAAGGAAATCACTGTACACATACTGCAGTTGGAAAATTAGTTTAAGTAATTAAAGCAATTTTAAGCAAATTTATTCAGTTGGCTGTTAGGACATAGTAGCCTAAGTTATGTCTATGGACACAGAGCAGGGACTAGAAATAGATCCATTATAAACACATGAGTACAGAAACACACATACACCTATTCACCATTTTTATTTAATTATTCTACTGTATAATTATTCTACTGTATGACCTAATGATGTGACATTTACTATTGCAAATAATTTCTGTAAGAATATTCTATTAAATTTGGCAACCTAGTTTCTACCAAGTCTGTCAAAACTGGTTGATCCTTTAACTATGCCATGTGTATATTTACTATGAGTGAACACTTTTTTTCAGTTCAGTCTTTTTCCCTTATGCCAGTCTCAGCTCTATCCTGAAAATAATAAAGACAGCATGTTGGCTGCCTGGAGCCAGTCAGCTAGCTCTCATCATTTTGAGATGATTGGCATGCTGGCTTTAATTGTCATTATGTAAATAAACTTCCTACCCCATATCTCCTTCCCTTTTAAGGCTCAGATAGAAAATTAGTTCCTCTGTGAAACTTCCCAGAAGCCCAAGAAATATCACTCTCCCTCCAAGCCTCGGTTCCCATAGCAGCTTAGAGCACCTCTGTTAGAGGTCCTCCTATCGTGTGTCCTGTGCTGTGTTTGAGAAATTTCATACACTGACTCTTCCACTAGAGTGAGTACAATATCTGCATAGAGGAGGGCTTTGATCTATTTCTATTATTCTATTTGCTAGTAAGGCTAGCACTGTACTCTGTGTGTGCTAGGTCATTTAAACTTACTTGCTAAATAACAACAGACAGTTTTTATGTTTGTTTTCTCAGAGCCTTTGATAAAAATGATTTCTTTTAAGCTTCAGAACTATTATCCTCCTTTCACAGTTTAGGAAACTGAGACTCTGAGGAAGTAAGAGATTTACTTTTAAAAGCTGATTAAGAGCCTACTGCTACAGCATCCATCTTAGACATGTTCCTTTTCCATCCTGCAGCTCAGAAATTTTACTCACATTTGTAATATTACCCCTTCTTAACTTTTTAGAAGACTTTAAAAATACTTCATATACTTATTACTTTTTATGCCTGTTAGTAATTTATAGCTGATATGAATTCTACCTACATGATGTGATTTAAAAAGATACAGATGAACTTTATCTCTTCCAGTACATTGAATTAAAAAAATTAACCTTTATTTTGGCTTGAAAATCAAAACTGAGATTTCCATCTCCAGAAGGCAACAGTTAAAATGCAATCATTACGCTATAGCCAAAGCGGTTCAATAGGATTGTAGCTAATGCTATGGAAGCTGACAGAATGAACCACCAAACAAATGAGGATGGGTATGTGTAGCAACCCCAAGGACTAGTGGAAATACCTTGAAAGAAGTGTGGGAAAACCCAGAGAATTGGTTTCTCCAAAAATTCCAGTGACCGTGACATTTCAAAGGATCACAGACCAGTACGTAGAATTGCAAGAAACTTTCACTACTAGTCTTTGTAGTGGCAGGTTGCCTTAAGAGTGAAAACATTAGGAGGAAGGGGTGTGTGTGTGTGTGTGTGTGTGTGTGTGTGTGTGTGTGTGTGTGTGTGTGTGTGTGTGTGTGTGTGTGTGTGTGTGTGTGTGTGTTCTGGGAATAAGAAAGAGAAACACATTATTAAACAAGTCAGGGTGGAAAATGTGTCCTAACAGGAGCCTTTGCTTCAGACAAAGTGACCTGATTTGACAAAAATAAAGTTATGTAGTCAAAACACCCAGTGCCCAATTTTGGATGAGGCTAGAGAAAATTTGCAGTCAGCTCTGCACAGAGGGTGAAGGGAGGGTGTGTGCTTCATGAAGTTAGTAAACAAAAAAGAGAGAAAAAAGAGCAGTACCATTACCGTCATTGTCTTCAGCTCTCTCCTAGCTAGCCTTTGTTCCTGTCAGTCAGCTCTGAGGACGTCTGTTCTGAAATTTAGTCTGTAAACCCTGTGAAGTAGGATTAGTTCAGAGAAACTTCCAGGAACGACAAAAGACAGAAAACATGAGAATTATGGGGCCCCACCCAGGACTGACAGTTTGTGGAAAAATCGAGGAAACCAAAGCATGCCAGCTACAGACTTTGTCTATTGAATGACTTTATGATTTTGGTCAGTCTGTGCTGTGCACAGTACTTTATAGATACGTTAATCCAAGATTCCCCAGAAATCGTAACACATAGAGGAGGAGGAACAGTAAATAAAGAAAACAAACAATCAAAAGACCTTTGAAAGCCAGAAGAAAGGGGAAATAAAGCAAAAATAGAAAATAATAAAGTAATTTGAATGTTAGATGGAGGTTGACTCCACCAAATTCTTTCCTCAGAGGCTACTAGGAAATCTCCAAACGAGATTTTTTTTTTTCTGGCTTGGAGCAGTCTGAGGAATACATGTGATTGACTGTTATTTTGTGAGAAAAAAATATTACATCCATATAAACAGCCATGTATTCAATTTTATTCCAACAGATCAAAATCATATCCAATTGAAATAACCCATATATAAGTGAAAAATTGTGACAACATAGTTCTGATACTAACATCTCTTTAGTTGAGTACTCAAAGTATGAGGTGAGGATTTAAAAGGCACACACTGACTAAATTAGAACTGCAACACTTTATAGGTAGTCAACTTAAAGTACTCTGTAATATTTGTTGAATGAATTAAATTAATTTTATGTCTTTTAACTCAAAACCTGAGTTTTCTAGGGTCTCGTTAGAAACGTCACCTTTCCTTTGCCTACGTATCATATTTTTGCTAAGGAACCAAAACCCATTTAAACTCAATTTGATTGCATAAACGAAAAATACTGAGGCTGAAATGTTTTTAGCATTATTTCTGCAAGTATAAATGTGTGTGTAAGTAACACACTTCTGTAAGTCTTCAGTAGCAACTGTTTTTAGGAGATATGATAAAATTTGACTTTGAGTAAATTAGACTTTTTAACCTCAAAATTGAAATAGGTTTGGCATTTTCCCATCACTGGCAACTGCCCATGTTATTAAATAAGAAACCTGAGAACTATACTTTCCATGAAATTTTTGAAATGCCCACAAGTGGCATTAAATGATACTTGGCCATGTCAATGTAGTCTTGAGTCTCATTTGGCTGAAATTCTATCCAAAGACAAATGATGCCAATTTGCGTATATGCACTTCATCCCCCGAATCTCACTTTTTTTTTTTCAAGAACATGTACTTGAGATCAGCCCCAAGGAGGCTTCGTTAAAGTAGTACCATAATCGTCATGTTTCAAAAAAATACATATGCCATCTATTGCATGTGTGTATGTGTTTTAATATAAATCCTTCTTTCCAGAGAGTAGTACTAGCAAATTATATTATTCTAGGTCATTGAAGATTTTCCATAACTAACAAGGCTTTGCTGTTCCTATCTGCTACTATGGAAAAATAAATTATTTAAAATAATCATTTATTTTAAAACATTTATTATGTGTCTACTATGTGCCTAAGAAACAACCCCTACTTTCAAGTTCATATTCTTGTTGGGAGACAGAGAGTAAACAGGTTATTAAAACGCAGTAAAATTATGGTGACAGAGGTATGAATGAAATGCTATGAGTTCGGAAGAGAAGCATCTAATCCCAGTGTTAGACAATAAAAGATGCTTAATGCTCACTGAAAATATCTGAAACCACAGCAAGAACACTGAGTTTTAAATTATGATTTGTGAATATATGCACAGTACAAGGTTAAATTCACAAATTAACTAGATGAGTTGAGAAATTTTCTCATCTTCTACATTTTTGTTTTTAAAAATAGGAATACTACTATCTACTATTGAAAACAAAGGAATTTGCTAAATATTAAGTGTTGAGGCCTTTTGCTTAGAAGAAATTCAATATTTCTGTTCTCAAATTTGAATGTATATAGAAGTAATCAAAATTAACTGTACATATATGCTTAAATATCAGGAAAATAACCTAAACATCATGAGAACCAATAAAAAATAAACTGTTTTATTTATCTTTTTGGTGATTTTACGTTGAATCTGTCTGTAAAAAATTCGTGAATCACAGAAAAACATCAGGGATAATGCAGTAACTCAAGTCAATTTTCACTTATCTATTACTTTTAAACTATTCATGGTGGAATTCTCACAAATATACTCTGAATCCAGTAATTTCTCAAAAATTACAGAATCAATAGTTTAGGATCCAAAGTGACCCCCTGTTAAGTAAGATGGAATCACTTTGTTATTTTATATTTGCTAATAGGAAAACATGTAAATGTATTTAATATTTTAAATACAGTGTTTTAATAAAACATAAAGAAGAGTTATAAAGTCTTTGCCATCTTGAACTTTGTCTTGAAGCTCACACACACAAAGAATTTACAAGCAAGCATTGCCTAGTATATCTTAGGTCCAGAAAGAGGTGTAAAGTATGGGTAGACATGGTCCCTGTCCTCCTGGAATTGGTGTGTAAATGATGGAGTACAAAATGGGAGAACATAGGTAATAAAGGGGTGGTGAGATCATTGGATATGGATTAAATACAGAACCAAACAGATACAAGACTGCCGATTTTCCCAGAAAAATCTTGTTAGTTCCTGCTTCTACACTTGCTCCTCTCTAATCCATTTTCTACACACTGGTCACATTGTTCTTTAAAAATATTTATTGTGTCATGCAAACTTCTTGCTAAAAATCCTACAATGTCTTTCATTGAACTTGGGAAAAAGACTAAAATCAGTGCTATTGTCTACAAGATGTTTCATGATCTGGACTCTGCTTATTTCTCCAGTCTTGTTTATAAAGATTTTTTCCCCTTCTTTATTATGCTTGAGCTCATCTAACTCTTCATTCTTCACAGGTCAAAACTGATTCTGCCTCAGGTGTTCACATTTGCTATTCCCCCTGCTTTCTGATTGTGACATTTTACCTTAAGCATCTTCTCATATAACAAAATATATTTTAACAATATGACTTTTAATATATAGATAGTAATTTATCATGTTTTCAAATTATCATTGAGGGGGTATCTTTAGTTTCTGTCACCTAGAAAACATTCTTCCTTCTTATGATAAATTTTCTTTTAACTATCAAATTTCCTTTACTTTAAACTCATGATTTGGGTGGAGTTGTTTCTACTCTAAGGGCCAGAGGTAGAGCCTATTGGTTTAAACTAATCAAGAGATCTCTGCTCCCTGGCCACAAAATTGTTCAAGGGGGGACATCTGAATGTTTTGAGTCAATGAATGGTAGACACAGAAATACTGTCTTGGGGACCACCATATAAAAAATAAAGAAGAACAGAATTGAGAGGCAAAGAAAGGTTGAATTCTTTTTTTAAAAAGTAAATGTATTTATTTATTTTATTTTTGGCTGCATTGGGTCTTTGTTGCTGCATGCGGGCTTTCTCTAGTTGCTCTGAGCGGGGGTCTACTCTTCGTTGTGGTGCGCGAGCTTCTCATTGAGGTGGCTTCTCTTGTTGAGGAGCACAGGCTCTAGGTGCACAGGCTTTGGTAGTTGTGGCTTGCGGGTTCTAGAGCACAGGCTCAGTAGTTGTGGCGCATGGGCTTAGCTGCTCTGCGGCATGTGGGATCTTCCGGACCAGGGCTCAAACCCATGTCCCCTGCATTGGCAGGTGGATTCTTAACCACTACACCACCAGGGAAGCCCGAAAAGTTTAATTCTTGACAACAATTTTTGAATTCTGAGTCCATCCATTTCCAAAACTAGTCCTAGTTCCGTCCTTTTCATTTAAATTTTCATTAAAAATGTTGCAATTAATATCTCAGCAATTTATTTTGTACTCATGTCTGATGTGAGATAAAAGAAAATCTATATTGTTCTCTGACCCCAGTTCCTAGGTGATAACAGCACTTCTAATATTTGGCCTTTGACCCTGATTCCTGACACAGAGCTCCTGAAAGCCTTTAACTTCCTGGGTGATAGGAGTGTATGTTGTTCTAATGAGGTGACTTCTGGTGGGCTACTGGATGGGGACTGGTGACCAGAAAGACCAAGCCATGATTAGAAGCTTGGGATTTTTAGTCTTGCCCACCCCCCCAAATTCTCTTGAGAAGGGAGAAGGGCTAAAAATGGGGTTAACAATTTATCATGCCTATGTGATAAAGTTTCCATAAAAATCCCAATAGTATGGGGTTTAAAGAGCTGCCAGGCTGGTGAACACATCTACATACCAGGAGGGTAAGACACCCCAACTCCACAAGGACAGAAGCTCGTGTCTTTGGGACCTTCCTCCCAGACCTCGCTCTATATGTGCCTTATGTAACTCTTCCTCTGTAGCCTTTATCAAATCCTTTGATAAACTGGTAAATATAAATGTTTCCTTGAGTTCTGTGAGCTGCTCTAGCAAATTAATTAAATCAAAAGGAAGAGGAGGTTGTGGGAACCTCTGATTTGTAGTCAAGTAAATAGAAGTTGTGGTTACCCTGGGAACCTGCTACTTGTGATCAGTATCTTAAGAAGGGTGGCAGCAGTCTTATGGGACCAGTCCTTAACCTGTGGGATCTAACACTATCTCCAGGTAGATAGGGTTATAATTGAGCTATCAATAAATTGTAGGACTTCCAGCTTGTGTCAGAGTATTGCTTGGTGTGGGGACAAACCTCCACACATCTGGTGTCAGAAGTGTGATGAGTGTGGTAGTAGTGTGAGAGTAAAGGAGACACACAGGAAGGAAAGGCACAGGACATAGGAGTATTTCTAACATATCTGATTATTTAGTTTAGAAATTGGGTTAATGTTTCAAAGGGAAAGATCATTTTTTAAATCTTTTGATACATGCTTCCTAACTATTTTCAAGACCATTGATAGTATTATTTATTCCTACCATCAGTGGATGAGTGCCGTTCCCAAGTCAAAAAAAAAAAAAAAATTCTAAAGGTGAAAACAAAATCTTTAACTCGGATTTCTCAAGTAGTCACTTACAGGTTACACTACAATTTAAGGTGGAAGTGATTTATATATTAATAAGTGGGAAGAATGACAGGAAATTAAACCTATTTGAGGATAGATAAACTCCCAATGTTTTCAACATTAAGGACATTTAAATGATTATGAATGAATGGAAATCAGTTCTAAAATTTTGGGGAATGAAAAAAAAAAAAGTATATGTAGCCTAGATATCTAACAGATATAAGCCAAGTAGTCAACAATTTCCCAGAAGCCAAATACAATCCTTGGAATGATCAACTTGCAGAATTTACTTGTTTCTTCTAAGCATTTAATTTTATTTGACTGTTTTGCATTTTGCCTCGTTATAATGGTATAAGAAATATTCTATTTGTTTTAGCCCCTGGGCCTGTTTTGAAAACCAAACAAGAACCGTCTATTTAAAACTAAATAGTTAAAGATATAAGTATTTTGGTGCATTGGTCATTTGAGGATTGCCTGTTTGGTGAAGTGGCTTTTAAAGAACTGACTTTGGGCAAAATGACCTAGATACAGATCTAGTGGGTCAATTTTGACTGTCTTAGATTATGTGAGTAGTCTTTGTTTATGAAGTATAATACTTTATAAGGAGTTATTCTTTATGTCCACTGAAGACCAGATCCAAAACCAAAAAATGGGTATGAAGTAAAGAAGGGCAAATTTTTATTGGACATAAAGAAAAAAGTGCTAATTTTAAGGATGCTAAAACATTGAAGTGGGTTGAGTTTCCATATACTTATATACTCTTCTGCTTGAAGTTATCTCTGAAGTTCCTTTCTAGACCCATGAGGATAATGTCCCTCCCAATCTAATACAAAGAGAATGGAAAAACCAAGTCAAAGACAGGGTGATAAAGAGACTATAAGGATCCAGGCAATTTCCTGCAGGAAAGGGTTCACAAGGATGCAATTGAGGAGAAAGGCGAAAGCTCAGAAGACACTGGCTGGGCACAATAAGGACAAACTGTGGAGATTTTAAGCATTTCACACTATTATTGGGAGAAGCGGTGTGGAGGCAGAAACGTGATGCCTATGATTGGTTCTCTAGAAGCACAGCCTGAACAGGATTCTTGTGCAAGTGATTTATTGAGGGAATCTTCTCAGGAGAAAGAGAATGAGGGGTAGAGGGATAGGGCATGGATTTGTTCTCAGCTGGAGTCTAGCTTCAGCCTGACCCCTGCAGAAGCAGTCCTGGAACAGGAATCCCACCACAGAGTTGGCCCTTCCTTAGCTTTCAGCCGTTGCCTGGGAGCCACCATAACGTTCCAGGTAAGATGGCTTTTGTTGGCTGAGAGCAGGTGTCCACAATAGGATAGGGGGGCATCTGTGAGCTACTAGCAATCAGTAATTATAAGAGCTGGGCAGGGTGGTTACTGTCTAGTAAAGAACATCTAGGTGGGGCACCACCCGCATCTGCTATAATGTATTTTTTTACTAAAGGTGATGAATTCTTCTCTGGTCTCTCTAATTAGTAATAGAGGTATTTACTAATTACTCTTTGATAATATTACTTTTTAGTTTTTATATTTTTTAATAATTTTATTTATTTATTTTGGTTGTGCCAGGTCTTAGTTGTGGCTGGCGGGCTCCTTAGTTGTGGCATGTGAACTCTTAGTTGTGGCATGCATGTGGGATCTAGTTCCCTGACCAGGGATTGAACCTACATCCCCTGCATTGGAAGGCGGATTCTTAACCTCTGTGCCACCAGGGAAGTCCCAATAATATTACTTTTAAAATCCTGTATTAATGCTTCTCAAACATTTCACTGATGTATCTCTAATATCATAGGGAGTAGATATTGTGAAGCATAGGCAAACTGCTCCCTGAACATCTGGCATTTCTTTGAAATTCTGTGTTTTATCTCTAAAGTTCAAATAAATGTCATCTTCTACTCCACATATATTTATGCTGATTTTGATGAGAAAATATTTGATACATAGTATATTAGATGAGTTAAAATATTTAGCTTGTTACCAAATACTTGATTAAAATTGATGTGTCAAGAGGATACCTAAGACTTGTTTTGTGGCTTACTCTAAGGCACCTATGTATAAATATCTTATATCTGTGTATAAATATCCTATACCTATGTATAAATACCCTATACTTATATATAAATATCCTATACCTATATACAATATCTACAGAGTAGGAGACATAAGCCATCTCTACCCCTTATGCATTAGGTAGTTAATAATCTGAGGGGGCTAGATTTTCTATGAATATTTTCATGCTGATTAAATCACAGGGGCAAAATTGAGACAATGTTGACCTTATTTCTTTTGTTGTCATTCATTAAACCATTTTGCTGATGTTAAAGCTACAGAAATGTTCTTCACTAGTAGATGCATCTAGCATGCTGAAGACTCCTTAGATGTACATTTTTGTTTCCCTGTATGACTTACATCATTTGCTCCATCAAAGTATGTTTAGACTTATATGATTGTTATCCTTAATATAGCTTGTGATTATTTATTTGAACTTCACTGTGACAAATGCAGTGAGGCTACAAAATGATTTTAACCAATCCTACTTACTTTGTGGAATGGAAAAATGAGCTGAGTTAGACCACAAATTGCTGGATTGGATTTGAAGATTGGCAAGAATGTTAATTCTGACTGGCTTTAGTGGTGTCTCATTTCAGTTTACCACTGAAACAGCAAACAAGTAGTGCAAAGACTGCACAAAATGAGGATACAAATAATTGACTAGAAATGGCTCTGCAAGGCCACCCTCCATTTCTTAAGGAGACATGCTCATGGTTTAGGAGCTGGCAGCCCACAGGTAGTACTGAGAATCCTGCCCAGTGATAATAGCCAAGAAATGAAGGTGTTTCCATCCATTAGGTTGGGACAGGGGCCACCTTAGCACTCAGCTCTCTTCTTACCAATATGTAAGGCAATTCTTTCTATGCTACAGGTACTGTTCAATTTTTTACTGCTGCATTAAGCTTACCATGGACCTATACAGAGTCAGTCTAACTTTTGGAAGTCTTGGGTGAGCAGGCTCTTTGTGGGGCCCAAATATACACAATATATAAATTAAACCTATTTCCTGACAAAAAAATCCAACTAAATAGAAATATTCTATGTGTTAAAGACTCACTCCAATTGACCAGAAGACTGGTCCCTCAATTTCATAAAAAATGGCCAAATGCTAAAAAATCAGTATGAATCAGTCAATACACATAGATTAAATAGGAGCAGAACCCTCAAGATACCAATAAATTACTTTACATGGCACACAGTGAGAAATTTACTTCAGGAAGATAGTGTTCAAATATGTTTTAAAAAATAAAATAGTGTGTTTACCCCAAATTGCAGTATATTCTGCCTACAAAAAGTAAAGGATCTTTTGTACTTTTAGTCTAGCCAGTATTGTCAGACTATTATTATTAGGAACTTCCTGGTGCCATCCAGGAATCCTATCAAGCCCAGGATGAAAACCTTATTTCTCAAAATACAGTCACCCTTGGTAATCGTGGTCCCAGGACTCCCCTCAGATACCAAGATTCATGGATGCCCAAATAAATAAATAAATAAAACTTTGTAGTATTTACAGATAACCTACACACATTCACCTATACTTTAAATCTTCTCTAGGCTAATCTATAATACCTAATATAATGTACATGCTATGTAAATAGTTGCCAGCACACATCAAATTCAAGTTTTGCTTTTTGGAACTTTCTGGATTTTTTTTTTTTTCGGAATATTTTCCATCTTCAATGGCGGGTTGAATCCGAGAATGCAGAACCTGTAGATATGGAGGGAGGGGTGACTGGTCTCTTCTATATCTCTTTTCTTCTATCTTTCTATCTCTGTCTCTGTATGTCTTTGTCTCTCTCTCAAACACTCACATACGTATCTTTATAGAAAATTAGGTTTTGATCTTCAGTTAATCTAGATAGTTTGGGAAGACAATCTTCTTTTATAGAGCTTCTATAATTCATTAAAATTTGATCAACACATCTGCTTCTGTGAAGTATAGTTGATTTACAAATCCGCTTCTGTTTTGTGGGTGTGTATCTATGCATTAACGTATTCATTTATCAGTGATTGTTTATTCTAGATATCATTTAGAATCAGGTAACTGTGCATTTTCTTTTGTCAACTAAGAGAATGTACTCCTTTCTTGTATTTCATTTGTTATTTGTTTAGGTACAAGAAGTTATTAAATACCCATTTATTACTAGAAAACTGATCAGGCCAATTTAGGATATCATGGATTCCTCCTACAGGGTTGGGGCCTAAAAATTCAATTATTTTGTTCTTTAAAATTTATTGTACCTATGTAGTATAAAAGGGATTATTCTATAAGTAAATAATTTATAATTTCATTCCTCAGGCACCTTTTAATAGATACTAAAATAATGAATTTGATAACCAGGATCCCTATACTCTTTTTTCTTTTTTTTTTTTTTGGCTGCCTTGGGTCTTCATTGCTGCGCACAGGCTTTCTCTAGTTGCAGCGAGTCGGGGCTTCTCATTGTGGTGGCTTCTCTTGTTGCGAAGCACAGGCACTAGGCTCGTAGGCTTCAGTAGTTGTGGCTCACAGGCTTAGTTGCTCTGCAGCATGTGGGATCTTCCCGGACCAGGGCTTGAACCCGTGTCCCCTCATTGGCAGACGGATTCTCAACCACTGTGCCATCAGGGAAGTCCCTCAGGATCCCTTAAGTATAATTTTTGAGGAAAAATAATGGAAATTCCTAGGATTATTTCATTAGATTAACTGATTTTCTTAATAGCGAAAATATCTGAAGATTTTTAAAAATTCTGCCAAGTGAAATAATTTAGTAAAGAAAGTAATAGTGAAAAATAAATTTTCATTTCTCAAAAAACTGAAATACAAACCATATTTATATGTGGAAAGATATCCACTGTTTGGGCTACTTTATTCTGAAGCCTAGAAAATAATTCAATAGCAGTAATATAAGAGCTTGATCACTGCATTAAAACATAGAGATTAGTCAAGCACAGGTTGCTTATAACAATCAGGCTTGATAATTCACAATCATATTCTTCCTGAACATTTTGAGCTTTGATCCTATCAAGAGTTTTTACTCACATTTCAGAATAACCGTATTAAAGATTTGAGCTTAAATTATCCATTCACAACTTTCTGGCCGATGGTATTGAAATACAACACTCTTGTATCTTCACTTTCACTCATCACTGTTCAATATACTCCTATTTTTAGTGTTATAATGGTTTAAGTTATTTTGAGTAGTGTTTTTCTTTAAATACAGCTATTATTCCAGAGTTTTACTAGCAAGTGACAGAAATCCAACCCAATGGCTTAAGTGGAAAAAAGGAAACTTTATTGGCTCTGAAAACTAACCATGAAAAAGAATGCAATAGCTGAACCCAGTCTTTAGTCTCAGATTTCCTCTCTATGTCCCTTTCTCTGTTTCTAACTGCTAGTCCTCTTCAGTCTCTTAGGACCTTCTTTTCACCAGCATGTCACCTTCTCCCAGATTTGCTTGGCAATCTGTGTGGTTCTGGAAATGCTAACTCCACCCCAGGTTCAAATTTATGTACTTGACAGCAGGGAGCCTTAGACTGTGCTATTAGACTCTTAGACCACTGACCTTTTATGTATAAGATTGTTTTTCCTTTTTTTAATTGAGATACAATTCACATAACAAAAAATCACCTTTTACAGTGTAAAATTCAGTGCTTATTATACTCACAAAGTTCTATAACCATTACCACTGATAATCTCAGAACATTAGATCCCTTGAATAGAAATCTTTTACACATTAGCAGTCATTCTCCATTCCCCTGCATTCCTCAGATCCTGGAAATCACTAATCTACTTTCTGTCTCTTATGGATCTGTCTGTTCTGGAACTTTCATATAAATGGAATCATACAACATGAGATCTTTTGGGTTTGGTATTTTTAACTTAGCATAATGTTTTCATCCATGTTGCGGCATGCGTCAATACTGCATTTCTTTTTATGGCTAAATAATATTCTAGTTTATGTACTTTTGTTTATCCATTCATTAGTTGATGAACATTTGAGTATTTTTTCTTTTTGGGTGCTATGAATAATATTGCTATGAATATTTGTGTACAAGCTTTTGAATGGACATGTTTTCATTTCTTTTGAGTATATACTAAGAAGTCAAATTGCTGGATCACATAGCACCTCTATGTTTAACTTTTGAGGAATTGCTGAAGTGTTTTCCAAATCTGCTGCACTATTTTGCATTCCCACTGGCAATGTATGAGGGTTCTAATTTCTTCACATCCTCACTAACATTTGTTTTTGTCCATCTTTTTATTTCTAGCTATCCTAGTGGGTGTGAAATAGTATCTCATTGCGGTTTTGATTTGCATTTCCCTGTGGCTAATGATGCTGAGCTTCTTTTCATGTGCTTATTGGTCACTGTGTATCTTCTTTGGAGAAATGTCTGTTCTTATCCTTTGCACATTGTTATTGGCTTATTTGTATTTTTATCGTTGAGTTGTATGAATATTTATGTATGAGACTAGTCTCTTATCAGATATAGGGTTTGCAAATGTGCCATGTACACTTGAGAAGAACATGTATTCTGCTCTTGTTGGGTGGACTGTTCTATAGATGGCTACGTGGGTCTAGTTGGTTTATTGTGTTGTTAAAATCTCTTATTTCTTTGCTAACCTTCTGTCTAGTTGTTCTATCAGTTATGAAAGTATATAGTATTGATTTTTTCCAACTACTATTGCTGAATTGTCCATTTCTCTGCTCAATTCTGTCAGCTTTTGTTTCATGCTTTTTTGGGGGGCCTCTTTTGTCAGGTGCATTTATAATAGTTCTGTCTTCTGGATGGATCGACTATTTTATTACTATAAAATACCAATCTTTGCCTCTAATAACAATTTATCATGGATTCTGCTTTGTCTGAGATTACCATAGCCAATACAGCTCTCTTTTAGTTACTGTTTACATGGTGTATTTCCTTCTATCCTTTTATTTTCTACCTACTTGTGTATTTGATTTTAAAGTATATCTCTCACAAACAGCATATAGTTGAACAATATTTTTTAACCTATTCTGCCAATTTCTGCCTTTTGATTAGAGATTTTAATATATTTACATGTAATGTAATTACTGAAAAGGTAGAATTTGTGTGCCATTTTGCTATTTCTTTTTATATATCTTTGTTTATCCTATATTCTTCCTTCACTACATTCTATTGTGTTAAATATATTTTTCTAGTGTACAATTTTCATTATGTTTTCTCTCAGTGCTACGGCTTAAATGTTTGTATATCTTCAAAATTCATAGGTTGAAATCCTAATGTCCAATATGATCATATTAGCAGCTGGGGCCTTTGGGAGGCGCCTAGGCCACCAGGGTAAAGCCCTAATGAATGGGATTAGTGCTTTTATAAAAGCAACTCCACAGATCTGCCTAGCCCTTCTGCCCTATGAGGATACAATGAGAAGTCTACAACTGGAAGAGGGTCTTCACCAGGCTGGTGCCTTAATCTCAGACTTTCAGCCTCCAGAACTGTGAGATATAAATTTTTGTTGCTTATAAGCTACCCAATAGATGTTGTTGTTGTTGTTTTAAACAGTAACCCTAATGTACTATGACACTCAAACTGAATAATCTCAATGGACCTATCTTTGAGATTTCTGTTTATTTATATTCTCAATTTGATGAGACATTGTTCCCATATTTTCCTTTAGTTCTTTAGACATAGTTTTCTTTGGTTCATTGAGCATGTTTAAAATAATGACTTAAAATCTTCATTCAGTAGATCCAATGTCTTGGTTTCCCTAGGTACAGTTTCTATTGACTAGACATTTATTTTTCTTATGTAGAGTCCATGCTCGGTCTTTTTCCCCATGTCTTATGATTTTTGTTTGAAATTTGGACATTTTAAATGATACAATGTGGAAACTCTGGAAATTAGATTCCTTCCCATCTGCAGAGTTTATTGTTGTGGCTGCTTGCTGTTGTGACTGTTTGTTCAGTGACTTTCTTAAACTAACTCTTTAACATTGATATTCTTTGTCGTATGTAGCCTCTGGAATCTTTGGATGGTTAATTTAGCGGTCAGGTAATAACTGTAGAGCGATTTCCTTAAATGACTCAAATCAGTAAGTCTCCCACTTTGCTGACTGGCTCTGCATACCTGTGGAGGTATGCCTTCAATGTTCAGACAGGCAGTTTACAGCTTTGCCTTAGACTTTATTTCCTGCTCACACAGAGCCTCAAGGTCATTCAGCGCCTTCTTCATCTTTCCTGGGCATGCACGCAGACCTAGGCATACACGTAGCCTTCTAGATTCCCAGGAGCATGTTGGAGCTTTTAAAAGCCCTTTATACACACTCCATTCTCCAGCTTTTTCTTTTAAGTTTTCTGATCACCTTGTTGTTTTCCCAGTTGTCTTGCCACATCAGAACTGCTGCTGATGATTATCTTTATCAAATGCACCCAGGAAAAACCCGGTTCACACTGGATGAATTCTGATTCTGATTAAATAAAGTACGCTTTGGGATGGGATTTTCCAGGGAAATTCCAGGTAAATCAAATAATGACAGTTATCTGGGAATGGGCCTTTAAAGGTGCTCTAGCTCCATGCTGCCCCTTTCAGTGGCTACTAGATTGCTAGTTATCACCATGAGAGTGGGATTGTTGGTTTTCAAGGCTACCATAGAAGTTAGAAGAGGGAGCTGGGAACAGGGCAGACTAAAATGCTACAAGGCTCACTGCTGTTACTAAATTCAGGCATTTTTCCCCCAGTAAACACTTCCCGGATTGTTGTAAGCTTTAGGTTAATTTCCACAATTCTTTAAAAAATTTTTTGCCAGTGTTCTTATTGCTTTTATTGAGCAGAGAATATTTGAAGGTTCTTACTGTGCCTTTCCCAGATGTTACCTCCCATTTGCCACCTTATGTATAAGAATTTGAGTTTATTTTTTTTCCTCTGGATTACAACCAAGAGCATCTTAACTGAAACCCTTCTCCACTCAGTGTAATTCATGGCTCCCAGTTCTGACCTCAGATCTTTTATTGAAGACATAGCTCCTAATTCATAAAATCCTAGAATAAATTTAGATGAACAGAACCTGGATCATCTACTCATGTCCTATACAACCTCTAGGATAAGAAAATGTGGCCCCTTGGTTGTAGTCAGATGGAAGAGGAGTAAAACTGTGCCTGGCAGCCTCCACCTGGCCCGTTTAATTGGAGTCAGGAAGAAACAGTTTTCCCAAAGTAGAGCAATGTTCTTCTGAACAAACCATGAATGATAAATGGAATCAGAATCAAGTTCTCACAGAAATTCACAGAATCAGGCTCACCATTCTTAGAAAGGAATTATATGATGTTCTGGTCATTCAAGATATGGCAAAGTCAGTAATGAAGTTATAGTCTTCTCATTGTTTTGACTTCTTTCCTTGTTCTACACTGCATGATTGTTATCATAACAAGATTCAAACTCCAAACTCTACACATGAACTTTATGAATGATGACTTCTCTGATACGTAGTAACACTGAAGAACTTGGTATAAGGGCTTCAGGTGGGAGGCAGGAGGAGGAGGAAATACTAAAGTAAAAAACATTTTCCCTGTCAGGAAATGTACACCATGATTTTTTCATGGATGGTAAAAATAATTGCAGAAGATATGCTGCCAAGTGTCTATCTTATTACATGAATTAAAAAAAAAATAAGCAATCAACCAGAATTTTTTCGGTTAGAAATTCTGATAAAACTATATTCATGACTGCGTTTTAATCATGATCATGTTACTATGTTGCTTTTGAATGTTGTCATAATTTCAGGGTGTAGATAATGAGTGTATATATATATTGTGTTTATTTTGCTATTAGAAGAATCTCTTTTCACCCAATGAATGGATTTTGATGAAAATAACTTTGAGAAGTGATTGTGTAAGTTATATTCTTATACATAATCATAAGCCAAAGTTTTACATCTTAATGAAAGATTTATCTCAGCCCATTCTCGTAGCTCAAAATGTTACACACAATTCAGACAATAGTGTTATTATTTAAAATAGGACAATATCCTTGAAGCAAGTTGTGATCAGGGAAATATTCTAAATGAAGTAGAGGCGGGGATATATGGTGTCCTTTGTGGACTGATCCTATTCAGGCTAAAGGCATAATTTAAATGGCTACATTTCTAATAAAGCTAGTAAAAGAACCATTCCACTTCCTCTTTTCCTGTGTAGAAATAAATATTTCATGAACTTTCAGACTGTCAGAAATTCAATCTCATTGTATATCCTGTCTTTTGGGGCCATTGCCAGTACAATCTCAGGAGCTGCAGATAACAAGGCATTGATAATGAAAGTGAGGTATGAGCTGCAGCTATTTGCTGTGTATTTAACCTCCCTTCCAGCCTGAATATCAGCAGAGAGTCAAGAGGCTGTTTCCTTGCTAAATCCTTGATAATTATTTGGCCGAACAAACTTTCAGATTCACAGACTCTCAGAGGTAGATGTGTTTTTATTTGTCATCTATTCCATTATTTATTTGATACATGAATCTCTCTAAGTCACCCTCAAATTTTATCTTTCATCTTCTGAATACCTGCAATGACTGGAAACCCCATTTCCTCGTGACACAATCCATTCCAATGCTAAATACTTATTAGAAACTTGTTCTTTGTATAAGCCGCAATTTGACGTCTTGAAATTTCAAGCACTGCACTTAGTCTTGCCATAAACAGGTGGGGAAAACTGAAGAACTTACATACCTGACTACTGAGCTACTTAACACTAAGTTACAAAGAAAGAGAAAATTTAAATCCTTTTGTTGAGCTACTACGATGTGAAAATATGGGTGGGTGGTAAAATCAACCCATAATATTCTGATTGAAGAAATGTCTCCAAAGAATGTTTATTAATGGATTTCTATTAACTCAGAGTTTCATACAGAAGATTCTTTCCTTGGTCCTGTCCCAATCAACATTTTAGTCAATAATTTGCATTAAAATGAAGACAGGACATAGTTAATTAATATGCAAGTGGCATGCTGTAGAGAGGAGGAGTCTTCAGATGCAATGACTAACAGAATTGGAATCCAAATGACTGTGGTACTTTAAGATGTATAACCTAAATCTAATCATACAAAATTTTAATAGGGATAAACATAAAGTCTTTTTAAGGTAAACCATGAAGATCTATAGCTTAGAGGCATGAAGTGAAGAAAATTTAAGAGTTTTAGTTGACTGAAAGCATATGAATATCTAATACAGGAATTAACAAACCAAAACCCACTGTCTCTTTCTGTAAATAAAGTTTTATTGAAACACAGCCATGCTCATTCATTTGCAGTGTCTATGGCTGCTTTCATGCTACAACAGAATTGAGTATTGTAATAGAACTTTATGGACCTCAAAGCCTAAAACATTTACTACCAGGATATTTACAGAAAAATTGTGTTGACAGTTTTTGTTAATATATATGGAGCATCCACATATAGGGAGATAATCACTCCCAATGTTTTCTGAATTATTTCTTGGTTTTATTCTTATTAACCATTTCAGTTCCAGGTTCTACATTTTTCTGGGTACACTAACAATTATCCAGAAGAGAGTGATGGGACAGGTAAAGGGGCTGCAAAGAAGCCATGTTGAATGAAGTAAATAAACAGGGAATAATCAGCCTAGAGAAAAGAAGATTTATGGAAAACAAGATAGCTATACATGTAATTTCAAATATATGAAAGATATTTGCTATATTTTGAAGTTTCTGAGAACAGAACTAGGAAAAATGGGTCAATGAAATATATAGAGTTAGGGTTTAGCATATTAAAACAAATAATACTTTACCGACTCAAATTATCTGAAAACAAAGCATATTTCCTTGGGAAGGAACTTTTCCTATATGTGGAAAGAATCAAGCCAAGGAGGCATGTCCACTTTTTGGGATATGTAGACATTGCTAGAAGAACAAGGAGAAACACACTTAAATGACATTTTGAGTCCTTATAAGTGCCAAGACTGTATTATTTTGTGTCTGCTGCTGACTGCTCATCAAACACCAGACTTCATTTTGTCCTGACTGTGTTCCAGCTTTAATTCCCATCTGTTCCTACTCCTGGGCCTGTCTGGGTTTGTGGTAATCTCCTGTGACATAAGCACATAGCACAAGTTCTCATCACCCAGTCCTAACATCTGTCTTCAGGATTTTGCTCCTAGGTGCAGTAGCACTTCAATTGCTTTATCTGAATGATTATAATTTTGGCTTCAGACTAAATGGTAGCTGCTTGGCCCAAATTCAAGCCTCGGGATCACTACAATCCTAGTACCCAAGGATACAGCAATGGTTATTGTTCATAACTGATCCTGATTTGGGTAGGACCTCGGCTGAACCTTACCTTCTTGTCTACCTGTTGCATAATATTCACAGTAGCCTGCACTTTATACTGCTAAAAAATATTTGTTTTATTCAACAAACGCTTAAGTGGTACATACTACTTACTAGATACTATTCTAAGAACTTTACAAATATTGGATTATTTAATCTTGATAACATGTCTTGAAAATAAACCTTATTATTATTCCCATTTTACTGATGAGAAAATTGAGGCCAAAGAAGTAAAACTACGTTGACCAAGGTCACAAAAAAGTGCCAGATCCAGGATTCAAACACAGGTAGTCTAGCTCTAGAGCCCCTGCTTATACTCACAAGAGGGTAGAGTGCAGTTTCTATAAGCTTAGGTGGAGGTGTTTCCCTTTCCTTTCCCTCCTTTCGCTGGTCTTCTTTATATTACCCAGAAAGTCTCTTTCAAAGGAAGCCATCCCGGGCTTCCCTGGTGGCGCAGTGGTTGAGAGTCCGCCTGCCGATGCAGAGGACATGGGTTCGTGCCCCGGTCCGGGAAGATCCCACATGCCGCGGAGCGGCTGGGCCCGTGAGCCATGGCCGCTGAGCCTGCGCATCCGGAGCCTGTGCTCCGCAACAGGAGAGGCCACAACAGGGAGAGGCCCGCGTACCGCAAAACAAAAACAAAAACAAAAACAAAGGAAGCCATCTCCAAAACGTGCCAAGCCTGAAAACTACCTCTGTCTTCTGAGTTCCAGCAAGTATTTGTTGTCTAAGAGCCTGATGGATCTTAGTATAACCATAAAGTGGAAACTCAGAGAACTCTGCCTGTCTCTACCCTATGGACTGCGTTACAGAAATGGAGGAGCAGGAAGCAAGAAGAAAAGCAGGATACAGGAGACTGCCTAACTGCAAACACAATCTTATAAAAAGAACAACTATCTAATACCCACAAAAGTATTCTTCAAGTACCGTGGTCATTTTTAGAGAATATATTGCTCGTGTATGAAATTAAAACTATCAAATTGCTTCCATTACAAGACAATGTGGTTTATTTTTCATGCTTGTATTATGCCCAGCTGCTGGCCATAGTCCTTAAAACTACAGCTGCTTCTTTAGTAATTCATGCATTTCCCTGGGAGAAGAGCAGAGTTTATCTATGTACAGACATTTTTTAAAAGGCAGCTTGTGTACTTAAGCATTACCCTTAAGTATGTGCTAATCCACAAATCTATCTCTTTCTAGGTGATGCCTAAGCTTTTGGTCCAATCTTGTATACAGATTTCTATATGTTGGTTTCTCATATGGTTTCCTAATCTACCAAACAGAGAAGGTAAAAAATTAGTTGTTTTAGAGAGTAAGAAAGTGAAGTTACTAGGTAGGTAGACTGTCTTGGTTTCAATTGCTCTTTTGAAATTTTGCTCTTAAATTTGAAGGGTGTGGAGTCAAAATGCAAAATTTTCTCTAGCCAGGTCTTGTTATTTAATATAGGCAGTTACGGAGTAAGCACATAGTTGGATTTAATTCCTGTAGGATTTTCTAAAATGAATCCGTCAGAAAGATGGGTAAATAAAAATGCTTCTATGGAAGTATTTATAGTGGTTGGTCATGAAATATGAGCTAAATAAAAAAGGAACTGAAACATTAGTGAACAATTTTAAAAATACTTGTCAATTTTGTCCGTTTTTTTTGTTGTTGTTGTTATTTGTTTTTTGCTGTATGCATGCATGCTGTATGTATGTTTTTTGCTTCTGTTCCTTATGGGACATGGAGAAAACTCATAAAGAATTTTCTTCAGTAGCGCTGAGAAATATGCTCAGGACAAAACAGTCTAGAACCAGCCTCAGTGAACCATAATCCACAGGCTAAATCCAGCCTGCCACTTGCTTATCTAAACAAAATTGTATCGGAACACAATGCACTTGTTGATTTATGTATTACGTATGGCAGAGGTGAACAGTTGTGACACAGATCATACAGGTTGCAAAGCCTACACTCACTATCTGGCTCTTTACAGAACATATCTTCTGACCTCTGGTTTAGAATAACATTGTGTTGACACCTCAGGACTAATAATGGACGGCTCCATTAGTTCGTCTTCAGAGGTGACTCTAGTGCACCGACAGAAATGTAGGTCCTCAAGGACTTCTTTTTCTTACCCTACATGCCCTGCCACCTTCAATGCTGTAACCATCTTCTTGCAGATGCCAAGGGTTGCTGAAATCGCTAGTGCCCACTCTCTGACTGCCCCAAGAGTTCTGATGGCCCAGATATGAACTAAACCTGAAATTAACATGTGGCAGTTTTTCAATTGATTTGGGAGACGATGCAGATTTTGCTATTTTTAATTTTTTAATTGTTGTGTTTTCCTGTTTTGGGGTAGGGAGACATGAAGAAAATTGCTTCTGCTAATTTCCTTCAATAAGTGACACAGTGTAGATTAAACAGACAAGAACTTTTGTTCTTTACTGAGATGCAAAGTTCCCACCTCTTTCTCCTACTGGATTATTCATGCATCATACTGTGAATGGAGTTTCTGGGAGTATGATGTTTATTCCCACAATAGCTCTAATTGTGAGTGAAAGCACTAATTGAAAAATCAGGAGAATTTTGTTTTTAAGTGCTCATGTTAATGATTACATTCATCTATTTGAATTCTGATGGACTGGGTTTTTGGTGTGGAAATTCTTATCACAATGGCCTGACTCGAACTTGTACCCTGCTTGTAGCTTTGATTTATGATATACTTCTGCTTGGTTTTTGCCAGCTCTGTTTTAAACTACAGAATGGAAAAAAAAAAGTTTTCAGCCATGACACATTCACAAGGTGATTTCTGGAAGCTTCAAATGCAGGCTTTAAATCCTTCTTTCAGGTTAGCCACCGATTCGGGCTGCTGAACAACACTTGGGCTTTTCAGACACATTAGGGATTCCGGACAGGTTTCATCCAGACACCCTTATGCTCCTTGCTATTCTAATAGTGGCATTTTGTCTCTCGGAATCTTCTCACATTACATATAGGGAAAGTGATTTATTTCTAGGCTACCGCTTCCCAAAAGCTATGATCACGTGAGTTAACTGAAATTAATTTCCAAATGTATCCTGTTCTGCAGTCTGTGGAGAAGGAAATCAGATCTGCTTATTTGTTCTGTCTTGTGCCCCCTTGCATTTTCATCACGGGGTGTGTGTGTGTGTGTGTGTGTGCTGGTAAAGATTAAGAAAATGGGAATTGGGGTGACAAGGAAAGGAAGTATATTTTAAAAATGGTTTGCAGGGCAGAGGTTTTTTTTGCTTGTTTGTTTTTTATTTAGCCATGCGAGAGATAAAGAAAGCTAAATCAAAATTCACAAGGGCTTTAAGATTGTGGTGTGAGGAATTAGGCAGTGTATTCTTTTAGGCTCTGCCATATCATGTATGTGCTGAGTTTACTGGATAAACTGGGGAAGGGGTTTGAAAAACATCGAGTTTCATGGAGGTTTTCCCTTCTTTTATAGAGAAAAATCAGTACATTATACCTAAAAAAGTCTTTCTTTACTTTTCGTTCTTTTGGGGGGTATATTTGTTGTGACTTAAATATCTAAAGTATTCATGGAGGTTTCTTTACCCTTCTTGGCCAGAACAAGAACCTGCTTGGCAGTAAAAGTGTGGAAAGAAAGATTCACTTAAAAAAATCTGGGTCAGAAAACATCATAATTGGCACAACTGACGGTTTGGTATTTATTTTAAGGCTCATCTACTATTTTAAGAAAGCATAATGTTTAATGTAAAGTTTAGGATTATAGAATGTTATGTGTGTATGCATGTATTTAGATGAAAAACACCTATTCCAATTAAAAAATTTTTAGTTACTTAATCATAGACTTGGCAATAGGAATGTAGATTTGTGGGAAGATTTCTATGAAATAAATCATAATTCACCTTAGGTTAAGAAGCCAAACCCAAATGAGACAGAAAGGGAAGAGCTGCTGCCTAAAACTTGTTTTATCCAGTGAAAATGTCAGAAAATATGATCCAAATTCTGGTTTCCTCCTCACTTCACCATCCACCCAGGATTTTTGTTTGTTTTAATGCTTGGAGAATATAATCACAGAAAAGAGTAATGTGATTCTAAGCAGACTCTCACTAATGTCATAGCTATACAGGCATAACTCAGAGATACTGTGGGTTCAGTTCCAAACCAATTCCGGAGAAATTTGGATTTCTCCAGGAATCACCTGAACAGACAAAAACTAGTTTAGACATTAGCTGAAATCTATGTAAACTTACTGCTCATCATTACTTAAAAGAGAGCAGTGAGGCCCAAATAGCATAGGACGTAGGCATTTTGAAGATGTGATAAAAGTTAGAAAAATGTAAAAAAACCAAAAT
Source organism: Pseudorca crassidens (assembly GCF_039906515.1). Taxonomy (NCBI): domain Eukaryota; kingdom Metazoa; phylum Chordata; class Mammalia; order Artiodactyla; family Delphinidae; genus Pseudorca; species Pseudorca crassidens. The sequence continues at coordinate 17,313,577 of NC_090299.1, forward strand.
CGTCACTTCTGTAGAATTGTGTCTCTTAATGCTGACAAATTGTGATAGGATGCAATTTTGGTCAAGTTGCCAAGTTGCCAGTGTTATTGTTTATTTAGTTATTCTTGAAAACCAGGGCGTTATTAGTGGGTATCATTTCATAAAGTGTCATAATTTCTACAATTCAGCATTTGGCACGGTACGCTGCCATTAGTGACTTGGCTGAAGACTGTAATGTATCTGGTAGCTTCAATTTGAAATCACCCAGATCATTAGCCCAAACAGATTTTTTCTCCAAAACATTTGTATCCTCTAGATATTATATTTATTTGTTAAGGATCTGTTGAGTGTCCACTACAAAAAGCAAAGCATTGTGCTGCCCCAATCTGGACATCTACCTGCCCCAGATTCATCTCCTAAATTAGGGGGCCCCAAGTCTTTCTAAAAATTCAGTAACCTTAGTTCCCTGAAAATCAGGGCACTTTGATGAAGGGAGACACTGAACATCTTGCCAATGAAAATGATTGGCTCTGAGTCAGAAAAACATTTTCTCTCCATTTAATTAGTAATTGCTCTGGATTTTTCTTCATTGATCTTTATATGGAAAACACTCTCATTAAGCTAATCCAATGCCAAGTCTGTGATGTAAGATGCTTTTACTGTTTTGACTTTGTAGTAATATAAGGAGAGAACAGCTACTTATGAATTCTGAAAGAGGCAGTACACAGGCTTCCATAAACACAGATGATACTCCCGATAAAACAGAGATGTGCTTAGATTTATGTCAGGTAATGACAGTGGCACTTGATGATGTCAGCTGGCACTGAGTCACGGTCACGCATTCTCTCTTTTTATCCAAAGGTTGAGATCCTACCCAACATTTATATAGCTTCTACTATGTGGCAGGAATACTGGGTGAGGAACTAGCAGTACAGACATGAAGGAGAATAAGATCTCTATTCTCAAGAAGCTCACATAAGGCTGGAGAGAGAAAATAATTTTGACATAATGATATTCTTGTTCTGTTATAGACATCAGGACAGAACAGGTATTTCCACCTGAGAAAGGTTTGACACATCTCCACCGAGATGCTGAAGAATTAGGGAAAAGAGAGGAAATGAAATGGCATTTTAGGCTAGGGGACTCACATAAGCAAAGCTACTATTGAAAAGTTCTACCTGGTAGACAGTAAATGCTCTGCAAGACTTGCCCACCTGAAGAGCCACAAAGTCAAAGACAATCAATATAGACATTGCTAGAGGTGTATGGAAAAGCCCACCTTTATCTTCCCAAGTTATATATCGGCTGCATCTGCCTGCTTCTGTTGCTGAGTTCCCCCTGAGGGATTGGACAGTTTTTCTTCAAATATTTTTCTCCAGGTCTCCTTTCCCCCTATATTTTCACTGTCTTTCTGTGGATGATTGCTGGTTTAAGTGGTCTTTCCTGCTCAGTGGCGTTTTTTCTGACATCTTTGCTGGATGTCATGCCAACTACAAGTTCTGCTACTTCTTAATTATGTTCTTAATCTCTACAGGCTTATAACAGAAAGTCTTCAGTTCTAGGCAGCAAGAAAAGAGAATGTAAGAGAAGCAAATAATACACAAAATGAAACCATTCATAATTGTTTAAAAAAATGGGAAAGCTAGCAGCTGCCCCAGTCCAATTATTTCTGTTATCTGCAGAATTTCTCACTGAAGGCAAGAATAATCACTGCACTCAGCAGCTTGGGAAATGCAGCTTTATATAAAACACAGACTCCACAAAACCGCAAAATAACAGGAAGTTTAGCCATACTTGAATACAGGGGAAGACTAAGACTGGGGAAAAATAGTATCTGAGGCAGCTTCAAAATAGTAATACGTCCAGAGGGCTTTCTGTATTGACAGATATCTGTTCATTCATGCATAGTCTTACTGGAAATTTTATTAGCCCCACTTCATAGATGAGGAGACTGAAGCACTCAGCATATTCAAGTTCATGTAGCAATTCAGCAGCTAAAATCAAGAACAGAATTCTGATTTTCCAGTTCCCAGGCCTATGATTTATTTTCCTGTGTCACAGCTCTCATTTTTCCCACACTGTGACCTACCAGATGGCAGCCACAGCTGAAGCTAACGTCTGAATATTCTTGTGTTATGGCTCTTTACTTACACAAATGTATTGTGATATTGCCATTTCCTCTATTAATATGAATGTTGTTTCTGTTGGGAACATCTCTCCCTACACATTTTCCAGGAATACTTTTCTAGTAAGGCTTAATGTCTTCTAATACTGAACTTTCAGATGATGGAATAACCCCTCAAAAATTTATTTTTCAATTTTCTAGAATAGATATTTGCCATTACTTTCCTTTTATGGGTTAGCTTCCTTGAATCCATGTCAGAGAGTTTACCTGTTTGTTTTGTTTGTTTGTTTTAGTAAATATAAGAAGATTCCTACTTAACCTTTCCAAATACTGTAGCTACTTCTAGGTATTTGGCTGTGTTCCCCCTTTTCCTTTCATCCATCCCTATATCCATTCATCTCTTCTTTTAGCCAAATCATCACTATATAGTGCTTACCATGGGCAGGGGACTATACTGGATGCCATGAGGAAGACGAAGATCCAAGCACTAAATCCTTATCCCACAAGCTTAAAGTCTGATGGGTAAACCAGGACATTCATTCATTAAGTTAGTCACCCATTCCAGATCTTTACTGAGCAGCTGGCACATGTTAAGTCCTGTGCTAGACAGTGGTGAGCTAAAAAGATGCTGCCAATGCCCATTATAGACTCTCTAACTGAGTGAGGAGCTATTGTATTATCGCTAGGCTGAAATAGAAGTTGAGCATTCAGGGGATACATAGGAGCAACACCTCTAATGGAGACAGAAAGACTTCCTGAAAGAAGAAAAATGTGCTGCCTGAAATGGAAGTATGAGTTAGCCAGGTAGAGGAAGAAATGACTGTGCCAGGAAGAAGAGACATAAAGGCCCTGAAGAGAAAGAAAGCTAATTACATTTGAGAATCTCAAAAGTTTAACATGACTGTTTCTGGAGTGTGAAGGAGGGAACTGGTAAGAAAGAGGCTCCAGGAATTCCCTGGTGGCGCAGTGGTTAAGAATCCGCCCGCCAAGCCCTGGTGCGGGAATACCCCACATGCCGCAGAGCAACTAAGCCCGTGAGCCACAACTACTGAAGCCCGTGCACCTAGAGCCCGTGCTCCACAACAAGAGAAGCCACCGCAGTGAGAAGCCCACACACCGCAGCGAAGAGTAGCCCCCACTCACTGCAACTAGAGAAAGCCCGAAAACCCGCGGGCAGCAGCGAAGACCCAACACAGCCATAAAAAACAAACAAACAAACAAACAAATAAATGCAATAAGCTCCAGTAGGGAAGTGCCATGTGAATGAAAGCATCTTGCAGTATAGACTATTTAAGATATTAGAGCTCTTTAAACATCCTTGGGTGTTTGTTTTTAAAGCTCTCTCTGTCTCCTTGGTGGAGTAAAGAATAGACCAGTCAGTGGTTCTCCAAATATTCTCAAAACCAGCAGAATAGTTATCGCCTGGAAATTTGTTAAAAATGCAAATTCTTCGACTTCACCCCAAAGCTACTCAATCAAGACCTGTGGAGAAGGAGACTCACCAATGTGTGGTTTCACAAGCCTTTCAGATGATTCCAAGGCATGCTCAAGTCTGAGAACCACTAGATCATACAGAAGCAAGACTGGAGGAAGAGGAACCATGCAGGAGATTGGAGCAATAATCTCTGTAGGCTTACACAAAAAATTACAACGTGAGCTAGAAGACTCAGGAATCATATCAGAGGCACGACCAACTGCCATGTTTGTTCAGAAGAAGCAGGTCAGGCTGTTAAAATAGGCTCTTTAGAGAAGAGGTCATTTGACCTTAACCTGTGACTTTAACTCTGACTACCCTATGTCTTACTTTTTTCTGACTATATTCCTGATTGTAGTTTTGAAAAATTCCTGAGTGTAGCTTGATATAAATAGTGACTACTGAGTTACCAATCTTCCTAGTGAATAGTTTCTCAACTAAATATTCTATCATGAAAAATTGTGCGGAATCAATTGACTCAGACACTTGTGTACAATTTTTGACAAAATTTACCCCGTTAAAAAAGATTTCATCAACCATTTTTGAACTGAACCTCTTTTTTTAATTGCTCATATATATAACCTAAAAATTATGAGGAATACATTTATGGTTCTTCCAAAGAGATATATGCACATATGTATATTATGCATGTACATGTATATATATAGATATAAAACATGGTTGTCTTTAGAATTTACTGGATATTCAAATAGGTTTGCTAGAGAAATTAACTGTATGTTTCTTGAACGTAGCATTACCTGTTTTCTTCCTTCCTTCCTTCCTAAGGATTATAAATCCTTAAGTAGAAGCTATTTTCTTTTGACCATGTAGCACAGAATTGGTACAGAAGAATATGTTAAATTACATGGTATTCTTTTTTTTTTTTTTTTTTTTTTTTTTGCGGTATGTGGGCCTCTCACCGCTGTAGTCTCTCCTGCTGCGGAGCACAGGCTCCAGACGCGCAGGCCCAGCGGTCACGGCTCACGGGCCCAGCCGCTCCACGGCATGCGGGATCCTCCCAGACCGGTGCAAGAACCCGTTTCCCCTGCATCGGCAGGTGGACTCTCAACCACTGCGCCACCAGGGAAGCCCTACATGCTATTCTTTTTGTGTATGGTTAAATGGGAACTTTGCAAAGTTTGCTTTTCTTCAGTTCACATATTTTCTAGCTGACCAGCCAAAATAAAATATACTTTTTGCTTTTTATCTCATTGACTTAGCACTTATGTTAATAAACAATTCTGACTTTTCTTAATGCCTCATTACACCTAATTTGTTATAAGTATCATCCACAATATTTAATTCTAAAAATGATGACACTGAGGTTTTGATGACCCAAGTGAAAAAAAAATAAAATAAAGCCCTGGAACTTAATCATTGTATATGTATCATGTGTTTGTATTCAATTTTCTTCTCAATTTAGATGTTATAAAAGAAGGCCAGTATAAAATATTCAGAAAAATCTTATAAGGATTGTTAAGAAAGCTGAACAAAGAGTGAATTTTGCCAAGCCTTTTAAAACGCCAGCTGTATGCATCTGCTTGTTAGCATGTAGCATTATTCTGACCTGGGAACTGTGTACACTTCACAGTGTACATGGGCCATTTGTCCTGGGAACATATTTTGTGGCTGCCAAAACTAAACAGAGTTAGGCAGTTCCCGTGAGAGGAATATGACGGTTCTGAAACAAAGCAAAAAAAAAACTGAAAACAGAGAACTGCTCTCATTGTTAGGGTGGGAAATAAACTGGAAACAAGAAAAAATAGGAATCAAGTCAGATTAACTACTTATGAAACTTCTGAATTTAATGATTATTAATAATGACAAAATATTGCAGTGTACCATTTCTTATTTTGGTAAACACCTTGATAAATAGGACATTTTAAAACATAATGTATGATATTCAATGATGCAGTATAACAGACTATGTTCAGAATAAAAATATTAATATTTAGCTTAAAATTTTAATTAGAACTTGGAATTGCTTGTTCATGCTAAATATAGAATGAATCCTAGACATTTTTTATTACACATGGGTTACGATTAGGCTCAGATGCATTCAGCAAAAACAAACTAACAAACAGTAACAGAAAACCCCAAACAGCTGAGGCTTAAATAATAAAAGCTGAGATAAATAATCTGAAGTATTCCACCCAGGGCTGATGTGGCAGCTTCATTGTGTCTGCAGGGCCTCAGACTTCAAGCTTGAGGCTTGACTGTTCCTCAGTGCCACCCTCTACATGAAGGTGACAGAAGCCTCTGGAACTCATAAATCTCTATTCCAGACAACAGGATGGAAGAAGCAAGAGATAAAAGTGTCCTCCCCCTTCCTCATATGAAAATAATTCCATCCCACCTTTCCCAGATGCATGTATTTTACACAGCTGCAATCATATTATGTATATAATGTTGTATTTTTTCTTATCCATAATTTTTTCATATCCATAGCTCTCATTGAAATTGCTCCTTCATACTCTTTTGAATGGGTGTTCCAAAATTACTTAACTTTTACTTAACTTTTTCCCTATTCTTGGACATTTTTGCCTCAGTTTTCACTTCTATAAATAAAAAGCAATGAATACAGAGAGGTACTTCTTGTGTGTTATTTTCAAATGGGTGAGCCTTACAAAATGGGAATATTAGAACAAAGCATGCAAACATTTTTATAGTACTTGAAACATATTGCCAAATTGTTTTCCAAAAGGATAGTGTTAATTTACTTTGCTGTGGGCAAAGTATGACTTACTTTACCATTTTTGGTATGCTCTGAAACAGCATTAGCTGTTAACAGTTTTTAATGGCTGATTCAACAGGTGAAAAATGGTGCCATGCTGGTTTTTTTCTAATTCTACTGATTCCTTATTATTGAGATTGCAGACTTTTCAATATGTTGGTTTTCATTTATCTATTATTATTATTTTTTTGCTGTACGCAGGCCTCTCACTGTTGTGGCCTCTCCCGTTGTGGAGCACAGGCTCCAGACGCTTGGGCTCAGCAGCCATGGCTCACGGGCCCAGCCGCTCCGCGGCATGTGGGATCTTCCCGGACCAGGGCACGAATCTGTATCCCCTGCATCGGCAGGCGGACTCTCAACTACTGCGCCACCAGGGAAGCCCCCAGTATGTTGGTTTTCTAAGCGCATTTTCTCCTGAGGGAATTGTCTAATCATATTTTATACCTAGTCACTGGAGAATTTTTTTTCTAATCAATTTGTATTTAAAAATACAAAGTTTTACTACTTTTAAACTTTTACAGTAGTTTAGAATTCTTGTATCACTGAATGTTTATTTAGTTTAGCATTTCTTCTACTGCTTCTATGTTAGGAAGCTTAGGTATTTATCATTTTACATATTCATTAGCTCTTCTTCAGAGAATTGATGAAAACTTAATATTCTTTTTTTCTGTGGCACTTTAGATCATATGGAATTTTGTTGTGTAGTGTATAATGTGGATTAAACTGCTTTATCTAATTGCTATCTAGTTAACCTAGCACCTTTTAGAAAATAATTTTAATATTCCCTGTTATTTACTGATATCATATTCATCATGCTTTAAATGGTCACATATAATTAAGTCTACCTGGTGTTTTTTACTTTTCATAGTTCTTCATGACTGTTCATGTATAAACACTTGACTTTCAATTACTATTGTTTAACTCATGTTCTCATTCATTATTCACCATTCATTCATTCAACAAGCATTAATTGAATGTCTTCTTTGTATCTAGTGCTAGATATAAAGTGGTGGATAAGACATGATTCCAGTTCTTGTAGAATTTACATATTTTCTGATGAATAATCTAACTATAAGATTGCAGTTAACAGGGGCATTGCCTTGGACAGAGTGCCGTGACATAGACGCAAGGAGTGCTCAGCATTTATGTATAAATTTCTCCATGAATTCTATTTAGAAAGACAAAACATGTCTCATCATGAGAAAATGTCCAGCACTCAGTGAATGGGACAATGGGAGCAATGCTTGAGGAAAGAATGCTATGCTGTACTTCACAGGTCAAGCTGACCACATGCAGAGGATGTGCTTTCATTTTACTAATAAAGATGATGGATTTGGACTAATCAACCAAGGACTCTCAGATGACTGGACTGTTTTTCCTTACCATGTCCCTTAGTGACAGTGGCCCATTTCCTACTGAAATATGTTGAAGAGTCGCTGTAGCACTGATGGCAGCCTTGAAGGGTTTCCTCACAGCCCTGGAAATATGTTTTCTCTTCCCTGCACTAATTCCTTCAAAACACTCATATTCCTTGGAGTTGATCTACTTTTGCTATTGCCTGCCCTTCCAATTACAAATGGTGATTCCTATAAATTGTTCCACACAGACTACCTGGAAGAAGAGAATTTAAGGATAACCATTAGAAGTAAGGGATGTGGTTGTCACCCAGGTGGAACAATATCATGTAATGAGTATATACAGAAATTTTTTCAAGCTTAGCTGAGAAATGAAATATTTTTGCTCATTATCTTTAATGAGTAGATAATGAACAAATATGCCAGTAATAAATTCCTATTTTTAAGTGAATTTTTATTTTAGAATGTTTTAAAAAATCATACCATCCATAGTTACTGTAGAAAATCCAAAACTATTATTAAACAGAAATGAAAAAAATAGGATCTTCTATAATTCAATTACTCAGAGAAAACCATTGTAAATATTTTAGTGTATACATTTTAGACACTTCCCCTTATATGTATAACAATTTTTACACAAATTGCTTATAATTTGCCAACTGCTATTAGCCACTCTTATCAGTCAAAACAAAACATAAACATCCTTCCTTACCAATAAATGTATAAACTTCCAGACTGTTATCTTGTCATCACATCACGTTATTATTTGAATGAAGCATGATATATATACACATGTATATATATATCCATGTTTATAGTCTATAAATAAAACTTTAATGAAATTCTTATAAATATATATTTGCATACCTATTAATGTTGCCTTAGAAAATATTCCTAGAGATGGGATCTGTGGATTAGGGTAGCACACATTTTCGTGCCTTTAAAACATACAACCAAATGCTCCTCCAAGAACGCTGGGCCAATTATAATAATCTCAAATGCTCCTAAACGCAGCATTTTGTTTAATCACTGGGAATACTTAAACAACAGCAACTCATTTTTAAAATATGAAATTATTTGATTAATATCAAAATCGAAGATACCTTCCCCATGTTTTTGCATTTTCCACAAATTATAAGACTTATTTAATTATTAATTTAAAAGTAATTTAGTCTTTCTGTGATAATACCAATATTATGCCTTTGCACATCAGGTAACTGACATATGTTTACTGGAAAAGGAATAAAAATATTTGAGAATCCTGTACCACCTATAGGGTATCATTATGAAGAATAATATTATGGAAAAGCTGTAGAACTGCCAGTTGATGTTTTAGGGATGGCAGTGATCTCCAGAAACATTGGTCCAGATAGTTACTGCATCATTTAATGCCATACAGCTGGCTGGTGAATAGTTATTTACTTTAACACAATACAACAGAGACATGATTTGGAAAAACTCTCTTAAAAGAAATTAGAGCAGATAGAGATGAAAAGACCTGAAGATGAGAGTTAAGAATTAAGTTAATGTGAAAAGTAATTATCATCAAGTGAAAGAATTATGGAACTGATAAGTAGGTCAATTTTAGATTCTTGGATGGAGAACTCATGATATATACATATTTCTTTGATGTTATTCAGTATTTCAGAGTGCTTTCTACTAGTCAAGAGTTTATAGGCAATTTACTGTCCTGAGACTATTTCTGTGAATTTCATTCAAGACTGTAATGCTCATTTTCTTATTGCACCAGAGACTAGAAGTTCTCTAAAATTACTTAGTGATCTATACGGCATGCAAATCAAGTGTCTTTCCTTTTATTCATGTTCACTGCGTATGGCACAAAATTGCTCTTACAAATGACCTCTGCTTCCAATGACTTTTTAAAAAACATAAAATGATCACAATTTCTTTACACCAACAGTTAAAAATATCTTTGCTTTTTGTTAATTCTATTTTCAATTAGATAGGTTTTCTTTATGCTGTACATTTGATGATTTATAAAGTTATTAGTAATGTGATATGTTATCTCAATGACTATGAATCATAGCAGATGATTATAAACAAATCTAAATTAGAGCGCGACTATGTTAGCATTGAAAATGACTGGCTTTTGGATTCTGTCTCTTCCATAATGATACATTTAATTCTTCAATAACACTTTTCTTTGAATGTAGGTAATAGCTTCTTCACTGAACCACTGCTTTTGTAAACAATGCAACATTGTTAACTTTAGACTGGGAAAAAAAGACAGGAGACAAAAAACCTATTTCTTGGGAATTTTCATGGGCCAGGTATATCTGCTATGCATCCAGGTGAGAAACCCTTGAAATCACATCAGTGCACATCACAATATAAATATGCAGCTGTTAGTCCTTCATCTATAAAAGGAGAATGCCTCTTTGGGAGCAAAATGTTATAAATTCAAATTAGTTTATCCAATGCTCAATCTCACTTTGATTTTGATATCGGTGGAAAAGCAATTTTGAGAGCACTGGGAGTTATTTTGCTGTGTTTTATTAGTTTATCTTAAACTACACTCAAATTCAAAATTAAATTTATTGCATTTTAAAGATAAAATTAGGTACATAAATTATTAAAGGCCATGGAATTATCAACTGGACACTCTTGTCAGCTAAAATTTTTCTTTGAGAGTAGCATTATTTTTTCCGAGGGACCCTGTAAGTGAGATAAGGCACTAGTGTTTTTTTCCCCCAATTCTGTTCTTCTGCTTACACAAAGTACCTAGATTTGCCTCCTGTTTCATTTAAAATGCATTGCCATTTAGCTGTTGAGATAACCTGGATCGGTCTCAATCAGATAAGAGAGATGGAATTTTTTTTAAGTTTACAGTGTTTGCTTATGGTATTAAGGCACCTTTGCAATTTCCAAACTGGATGTGTAATCTAGGTGATATAGCCACAGCCCATCTTATCAATATGCACTCATCCTTACCGAGGTCTTTGGCTGGGAGAGCTGCTAATTTCTCTCCCTTTGCACAGCTGGCAGCTTTCAATGTAAAGAAAGACCCTGTGTTAGCTGGTGATGGTGGGGGTGGGGGATGGGGGGAGTTCAGGTGAGGGAGACTCAGATTTATGCTACTTTTGACACTGCATAATGTGTAAAATCTAAAGAACTTGCTGGCCTGGTAGACTAGCTATTTATGCAGAGAAGAAGTAATAAAAACCTGTCAGGGAAACAGGCAGCAGAGACGAGCAGGCATGAAGGCTCCCCGCTGGCCTTGCTGGGCCGTGTCCTCACAGTGGAGAGGCCAGCAAAGGGGATTACAGCCCAGAGCCAGGCAGATGGAATCTGTTAGCCTCTGCTGTCGCCAACCACAGACCACAAAGGAAAGCTGCCTTGATGTTCCCAGACAGTGAATGAGACGGCTCTGCTCCAGTCCCTGTATGGATTTTAAAGGAAGATGAGTGGATTGAGTCTGGGAGGGAGGGATATCTTTAACACAGCTCAACTCAGATTTCTGGCATCAGCTTGGGTTAGCAAGTTGGGAGGGCAATCCTTTCTCCTTTTGCTCTCCCCTGTACTCAATACCTACAAAATTTTAGTTTCCATAGAGATTTTCATTTGTTCTTCCATTTATTCTTTCTTGAACATTTAGTGAGTGGCCAATTTATTGTAGGTAAAATACCAGGCTTGTGGCACAAAACAACCAATAAGATACAGTCCTGCCCCAAGGATCTCACAGTCCAGCAGAGGAAACAAACACATAGAAAGACAGTCAAAAAATAAAGAGAAAACAAAGTAACTTGTATTGACTCCAAGCCAGATATGCCTTAGTAACCCTGAGTATACTCTTATAAGCTATGTTTTATTTCTTTGTCAACAATGAATCAAAGTGAGGTTTTAGTGGCTCCAGGTGAGTGGAGGGAGTTTCCTTGGAACAACCTACATTGCCCTGACCATTGCCTGAGAAAATAATTACTTGACTAGTTTTATTTTCCATGTTAATATTTAAGAGTTTGTAGAAGAGAGTTGAAATAAGTACTAATTATAAGTCACCATAACAAGATGATGAAGGACACTATTCCCCTGATTATAGAGGAGGTGTTCCTTGCTATAAGAGCATTAGATTCAGAGGAGGATGACTTTTCCCATTAGAGGGAGTGGGACAAGTTAAGAGTGAGAAGTAAATGGAAGGGGATGGAGAAGAATAGCGATGAGGTGCTATATACTGGGTTGGCCAAAAGGTTCATTCGTTTTTCTCCGTAACATGGTTCTAGTAGCACTTAGTTGTTTTTAACTTCATTCAAAACAATTTTAGTAGATTGTATAGTGACAGATGTCATACCGGCATGCATTTAAAAAAAAATTATCAAAATTGGTAAATTTTTGTGTAGCCATTTTATATTGAAGATGGAAGAAAAAAGCAACATTTTTGGCATATCATGCTTTATTATTTCAAGAAAGGTAGAAACGCAACTGAAACGCAAGACTAGATCTCGTATGCTGCAACTAAGAGCCTGCATGCTGCAACTAAAGATCCCGCGTGCCGCAACGAGGATCCTGCACTCAGCAACGATGATCCCTCGTGCGGCAACTAAGACTCGGTGCAGCCAATAAATAAATAAGTATTTTTTAAAAATATTTTTAAAAAGAGAGAAAGATTTGTGCAGTGTATGGAGAAGGTGCTGTGACTTATCGAACATGTCAAAAGTGGTTAGCAAAGTTTCGTGCTGGAGATTTCTTGCTGGACGATGCTCCATGATGCTCAACTGGTAAACCAGTTGAAGTTGGCAGTGATCAAATAGAGACATTAACTGAGAACAATCAACGTTATACTATGCAGGAGGTAGCTGATATACTCAAAATATCCAAATTAAGCATTGAAAATCATTTGTACCAGCTTGGTTATGTTCACTGCTTTGATGTTTGGGTTCCACATAAACTAAACTAAAAAACCTTCTTGACCGTATTTCTACATGCAATTCTCTACTGAAACATAATGAAAACGTTCCGTTTTTAAAACAAATGGTGACGGGCGATGATAAGTGGATACTGTACAATAATGTGGAATGGAAGAGATCGTGGGGCAAGTGAAATCAACAACCACCAACCACACCAAACTCTGGTCTTCATCCAAAGAAGGTGATGTTGTGTATATGCTGGGATTGGAAGGGAGTCCTCTATTATGAGCTCCTTCCAGAAAACCAAACGATTAATTCTAACAAGTACTGTTCCAATTAGACCAACTGAAAGCAGTACTCGACGAAAAACGTCTGGAATTAGTCAACAGAAAACGCATAATCTTCCATCAGGATAACGCAAGACTGCATGTTTGTTTGATGACCAGGCAAAAACCGTTACTACAGCTTGGCTGGGAAGTTATGATTCATCCGCCATATTAACCAGACATCGCACCTTCTGATTTCCATTTATGTCGGTCTTTACAAAATTCTCTCAATGGAAAAAAATTTCAATTCCCTGGAAGACTGTAAAAGGCACCTGAAACAGTTCTTTGCTCAAAAAGATTAAAAGTTTTGGGAAGATGGAATTACGAAGTTGCCTGAAAAATGGCACAAAGTAGTGGAACGAAACGGTGAATATGTTGCTCAATAACGTTCTTCGTGAAAATGAAAAATGTATCTTTTATTTTTACTTAAAAAACGAAGGAGCTTTTTGGCCAACCCAATTCATGGGGATGGCAGGTAGGGGTTGTGCAGAATTTTAGCTCCTGTCATAAAAATTAAACTTTGGAGATGGGAGAAATGTCTCCAGATGATATTTAAGAAGATGTGTTGATTTAAATGCCCTAGAAATCCTCTGAACTTCTTCCAAAGGGAAAATCACAGTAAAGGTAGAGATGATTGCTCAAAGTCCCTGGGCTGATATCTTGTTAAATGTGAACAGTACAGAGATTAGACCACAGGTCTGCTTAGCTGTATGCAGTAATGTAGACATTGCTGAGACTGTGTTGCCTGGGAAGAAAGATGGTTTGGAAGTGAGGACACTTGGGTTGCACACCAGGCTCTAAGCAAGTCATTTTCTATTTCTGGGTTTGTGCTTTCATGAGAAGTTGGATTTTAAAACCTCTGAAAAAGATTCTGTGGTCACAGAGAAGGAAAGAGAATGAACTGATGAGGGCTTAGGCCAGAGCTTCTCTTCTGTGTGTGTTCTTTAATTTTAATCTTTTGAAATACTCTCCTTATAGGCACAATATCTGCAGAGGAAACATCCAAATAGAGTCTTTGTCCGTGTGCCCTGAAAGCTAGGAATAACCAGCTGAATATCCATTTCTCATTATGAAATTCCAGTAGGAAGACACAATGCCAGGAGGGCAGTGGACAGCCTCTCCTCTAGGCATCTGGAGAGAATACAAAACAAGAGAGATGAGACTAGTCTGCTTTACTTTAGCTTTGTAATATTATTCCCATCAAATACATTTCCACTATGATAGTGACGGTAGTATTCCTTGTAGAAACTCTACTTAGTCAGCCTAGTTGTTGCCACGATTACTAAAAGATTTGGGGGCTTAGCAAAAGTGAATGGTGTTGACTGACAGCCCAAGCTATGACAGCCACTGTGCTAGCCCCCTTATATTGTAAAGTGCTTTCCTTATATCTCATTTCATCTTAAAACTACCTAGTCCTTGAGATAGGAAACATGTATCTATGTTTTGACAAATGAAGACACAGTCTAAAGTCCCAGTACTTGTAAGGTCAGAAGTGGTATGAAAACACTACTTTCTGATCCTTAAGCCTATGTTTGTTTTCCTATTCCACTGCAATGTCTTCCACATCATAAGGCTACTTTGTCAGTACCTGTGGTGTCATCAAGGCTATGAGTTAAGGAAAAGTTCATTAGGATGCTATGAGAACTAAAATTACCATGCACCTGTCAGTCACATATTATAGTTTGCTTGAAGAAATGGCACATTTTCTTTATGGAACAATATGAATAATTTATCATTACATAATCATGCATAGACATCACTTATGTTTATTGCATAAAAAATAAGATTTTCATGTTGGCCACATGTAAAGTCAATTAAGAACTATTCTTGAAATTATTTGAATTTATTATCTTAGATGAACCTGCAGTTATTATTTTAAAAAACATACAATCCAACAAATAAGTAAACAGAGTAGTTTCTTCCATCACCAGGCTTTGAGATGTAAGAGAAAAAAATCTCTATGTGATTCATCTCTGTGTTTCTTAAGGCTTAGCACAGTGCCTGGATCCCTGGTGATAAATGTTTTGTTTTCTTAAAGGTAGAGGTGATGGTAAGGATGGAAGCACATATATTTTTATATTATGTTCTCTTAAATATATTTAAAGTAATGTTCATTGAGAACAAGTATGCTTGGTGAATAGTGTCTCACATTAGGCAAGCAGTATAACTGTGTTAAGAGTGCCGGCTCTGAAGTCAGGCTGCCTGGGTTTAAAATACCAGCGCTACAATTTACCAGCTGCAAAATCTTAGGCAAGCCTGAGTTTTCCTTGTCCTCTGAAATGGGTTGATAATTGAACCAAACTTTCCCAGTGTTCTTGTGAGGATATAATGACTGATGATAGTAAAGTACTTCGTTGAGTGATTAAAACACCTTAGGAGTCAGGTAAAGTTTATATTACTCTTTGAAAAAATTAACCTTAGATTTACTAATGCCCAAGGAAATACTTCCTACACTATCATTAAAAATATAGAGAAAAATGACCTCTATGCTGATCCAAAAGATCACATTTTGTCCTTATTTTCTAAACCCCATTTCTGAAAAAAAAGACCTTGGCAAAGGGAAGGAAAAAAGGGATTAAAGCATACTTCAGGGAATCATATACTTTTCCATTATTATTCCATTCTCACTGCTTTCGAACTCAGCCTCTAAGTTGAACTGAAACCCCAAGCTTCCTCCAATCTTTTGATCAACTCAGAGTTTAATCCTTTCCATTTTAGCTGGATTTACTCTAAGAATAGACTGTTGAATTATGGAAGACAACTCAATCTTCACTAAACATGAGTGTATTTGATTTTTGTTTTTTCTTTTCTTTTTTTTAATTTCAGGGAATCTTAGTGTCAAAATATCTTTCTGGAATTTATGAGAGGATAAAAAGTAATATCCAAAATAAAACATGTCTATTAAAAGTGATATGAAGGTAAGGAAAATCTCCACAAACAGAAACAAACTACCATGCTTCTGTATTAGATGTAAAACACTGCCACTATCTTTTTATAAGAACCTTACATTTGACAATGAGGAAATAAAGTACCCACGAAAACATTTTCCTGACAAGAACCTTTTATATAAATAAATATACTGCCCTCTTCCTGTCCCTCTCCACCAGAGTTAAACAATGGCCACTTAGAAAGGAAATGATGTCAACACCCTATGGATAAAAATCAAACTGCACTGGAGGAAACATAGTGAAACACAATAGAAAAAACACAGCTTTCTAGTTTCTGTAGTTTGTCATGGTGAGTCCACAAAGACCAGTCAATTATTAAATTTAAAGCGTAATTCCATTATATCACCACACTGACTTGAGTTTATTACATTCGTACAACTTTAATATATGCATCTTTCAGAAAGAAAACTAAAAATTCCAAAGGAAAAAGTGAAAAGATTGCCTTTGGTAGAATTCATAGCTTTAAATGTCTGTAACTCTTTTTTGGCTAAATCTTAACATTTGACTGGCATTCTAATGCCTTTCATAGCTCTCCCTTCTGGGAAAGGCTATTTCAGCAGAGTTTACAGAATGCTTGTGGAAAATATCTTGAAGACCATTTATCAATGTAATGATACTGAATAAATACTTGGCAGAACATTCAGACTATGGATAAAAGATAGTATGAAATATGTGAAGAAAGATCCCATGTCTGTGGCAAATTTCCAGTGATAGAGTTTGACATGTTGCAAATTAATCTTATCCTCAAGGAATTGATTCTGGATGTTCTGCGTCTTCTGGGTAAGCATAGATCCATTTCTCATTATGAAATTCCAGTAGGAAGACACAATGGCAGGAGGACAGCAGACAGCCTCTCCTCTAGGCATCTGGCTGTTTCTTCAGCTCAGAGAAACAAGACGGTCAAATCTCTTTTTAGTCTTTCAAATTAATGCCTTGATTCCTCCCCATTAACTGTTCTTATGCAAACTATTTAGAATAAACTATTACACTAATAATAGCTTTATATGTTTTGCCATCAACATTTCTTAGTTGATTAGCAACCAGATGTGGTGTTAGAGAAAAGCCTCCATTATATCTGAATTTAAACATTTAACACGTTTCATAAAAATTCTATAACAAAGCAGGGCTAATCCTGGTAGTCATAGCTATCTTTCAGATAAGACAACAACGTCCGAAATGGTAGTTCTGTGTTATAAAGAGAAGAGAGCACATTGTTTAGAATGGATGGTGTCATCAAGTCACCAGAGGTGAGGTCCCACAACTCACTCAAAGTCCCAAATGTCCAAAGGAAATGTGAAACGCTTTTCATGCCAGAACCCGCTGTTCCTCATTTCCTCTGATATCACAGATCTTATTTTAATTAGAGACCAGGCAGCAAAGAGGACTCAGTAACCGGCACAATCTGAGAACTCAAGGAAGCTGTAAAGCTAGGAAGTCTATCCGCTAGGGAGCTCCATGTGCACCTTTGATAAAATCCTCCTTCTTCCCAGCAGTCCCAACTTTCACAGAGTCTAAAAACACAAGTTCTCAAAACAAAAATAGGATGCAACATTTGTCCTTGAAATGACCTTGGAGATTGCTCAGCTGGCACAATGCTCACTATAGATAAAGAGACTAAGGTGCAAAATAATAACAGTGATAATGATATATAATGACTTAGTCTATGTCATATTCTAAATAGATTTAGCCTATTTATATATGGAATGAATTTGCAGACTAAAGGAATATAGAAATAAAGGCTTAATTCATGTCATTCTGGGACTGAATCAACACATTTTCTAGTATACTTTCTTGTCTTTGGTCTCTTTAAATATCTGCTAAATCAATATATAATCGTTTAATTATTGCCTCACGCTTAAAAAGAGAGAAATGATAGAGACATCAATACTAGGTTTATGCCTCACTTTGTTACGGCAGTTAAATTTTAAATAAGAAAAACAAAACTTTAAATATATCTCAACGTGTTAACAGAACAACTGAAAGAGATGAAGAAGAGCTCATAAAGTACTCCGGGTCAATTACTCAGGCAAGTCAAAAGGTCAATTGCATTGCACTCTAGTTTTTCTTTTCTGAGTATTTATTGATTTTTATCAATTTTTGGTTATTCATAAGGAATCAGCTTTCATGATACTTTTGTGACAAGCCTACAACCCTAAAATTCTTAAGTGATATTTACTGCATCTGAATTTCCAGGACACTTTTAAAATTTATCTCTAGAGATTTTGAAATTGAGGAGTGAGTTATTAAGGATAATTTTGTCCAGAACATTTTTAGGATTTTTTCTTCCCAAACTATTTAGAAATATTCCTTGAATTGTATTTTTTATAATAATTCTGTAGTAACCTAAAATATA
This sequence comes from Pseudorca crassidens, assembly GCF_039906515.1. Taxonomy (NCBI): domain Eukaryota; kingdom Metazoa; phylum Chordata; class Mammalia; order Artiodactyla; family Delphinidae; genus Pseudorca; species Pseudorca crassidens. Next base: position 17,331,733 of record NC_090299.1, read on the forward strand.
TCTAAATGACATAATGATATTGATTAACTGCAAAAAGAAGGAAGGAGGGAAGGAAGGAACGAAAGAAGGAAGAGAGTGATAGAGCAAAATAATAGAGTCATTTAATCTCCACAACCTCAGATTCTACTTGAAATTGTTATCTGATAAACCTGTGTTGAACTGCATTTCAGTTACTGGCCAGCCTTTCAATCTTAAACCTCAATCTGCATCTAGGGATGAGAGGCAATAATTTCTATATTTGTTGTGAGGATTAAATAATATAACATATAGAGATTGCCTGATATAATGCTATACCGGCTACGCTGGAGACGCTCAAGAGATAATTCCAGTGTTTTTTGTTATTCTGTCTGCTATAGAGATTCTGAAAGAGTCCTCTCACTGTGTGTGTGTGAACAGAAGCAGTGAGGACAAAGATGTATAACATCACTCTGAAAATTTACTTGTTTTGAAGATAATATTTGATGGATTTAGGAATCTGTTGGTAGTTACATGAACTAAGGAAAACCAACATTTCTTCCAAATCAAGCAAACATTCTAAGTTTAAGGCAGAACACCATGATCAATTCAGAGAGAGAGAGAGAGAGAGAGAGAGAGACAATGAATTCTATGGGAGGATACATAAGAAACTGGTAAAATTGCCTCCAGGAAGGAGCAATGGGGGACAAAAGTGGGGTAGACATCATTTTTACTTTATTCTCTGGTAGGAACTGATTGTGTCTGATTGGGTGTCTGAACTGATTGGGTGTGGACTCAATTCATATGTTGACACCCTACTCCCTAATGTGATGGTGTTAGGAGGTGGAACCTTTGGGAAGTAATTAGGATTAGATGAGGGCATGATGATGGAGCCCCTCGTGAATGGGATTGGTGCCCTTGTAAGAGTCATGAGAGAACCTGCTCCCCTTCTCTGCTTGCCATGTGAGGACACAAGAAGTTGGCACTCTGCAATCTATAAGAAGACCCTCTGAAGAACGCAACCATGCTGACACCTTAATCTTGGACTTCCAATATCCAGAACTGTGAGAAATAAATTTCTGATGTTTGTAAGCCACCTGGTCTATAGTACTTAGTTATACCAGCCCAAACCGACGAAGCCACTCTTTTTTATCTATTTTTATTTTGGTATTGTGTGTGTGTACATTTTTGTTACAATTATTTTAATTGTTACTTTGAAATAGACCTACGTTGAAGAAAAATGGCATTTAATTATATCAGCACAATGCCTTTCCAGCAATCAGGTTTTCTTCATTTGGGGGAAAACTTGTTAACATCCCGAAGAGAAATATTATTCTCTGGCATTATTCATGATTACCTTAAGTGAAGAGGTGATTCAAAAGCAACTGGCTGTCTCCATTAATGGGAGTATAACCAGGATTATGCCAGAGGTCATGTTTACTTGAATCAATAAAAATATACCGGTTGAGATGATGCTCTTTTAAGAGTTTCAGGATAGACCATTTTCAATACCCACACTAAGGTTTGTTCGAATTCAGGATGTCTTTTCCTTCGAAACTGTTTGTTTGTTTATACAACAAAATATTGTGCAGTAAGCGTCCAGTAATAATTTCCTAAGATAAGGTCTTAGTTATAGCTTTTGATTTATCAACTCAAGAAGCTAAGAGTTACTTCTGGAATGCTTTGGAAAAGTTGCACCAGTTAAGTACCTGGCTTACATTCTAAGAAATGCCTTTGTAGTTTAAAGAAGCTTAAGCAGAAGCCCTCATTGCTGATTTGCCCACAGTGTCAAACATCAGTGGAATTTTCCAATGGCCCTTTAAGAGTTCGGTATTTTCTTTAATTAGGAATACCTGGGTGTTTAATGGGGCTTTTTAAGCTATTGGAGCAGATCTAGACTAAATGACCCTATTTGTTTGAAGAAATAAAGTTAACAGCATCACAGATGCTCCATAAAGCAACACAAAATTGCAAATGGGAGGTAAGGGAAATAACAGAAGAGAAATTTACATCAAAGAAAATTATATCCTTAGATGTAGCTGTGCTTCTCTTACCAAGAGCTGTCAAAAAAATAAATACCAGGGAAAACAAAAGGAAACCTATTTTCATAACAAAATATCCATATGAACATTCATTTTGTTTTGCTGGGAATGGGTTGCATTATCAGTAGAATTTAAACAATTTCCAGCAATATCATTTCTCTGGTTTTCAAAAGAGCCTTTGTATTTGAGTTTCTGTTTAGACTATGGGCTCTTTAGTTAAGCGAGGAAACTTATATAAACTCTTCAAAACTTGAGTTTGCTGTTCAAGTCATCTTTAAAATAAAGGCTATGATAAAAATCTAAGGTTCCCTTAAGAAGTAAATTGGTGCCAGAAGGTTCTAGAAAGGAATAGTTATGAAATAGCAAAATCCTGAAGAACTTATAAAAGAAAGTACTTTAGTATATATTAGCTTTTATGCCAGTTGGTCATTTTAAAGGATAGGAATCTCTTAGAAAAACAGAGAAATTAGAGAAAAAAAAATACTTTTTTTTTTTTTTTACCTGAAAGAGACTCTCTGAGAGGTTTGGGCAAATGTAGGGTATGGTATTGCCTCCTGAAAAGATTTAGAAACTGAGGTGAATGATTTAGAAACTGAGGCCACATGGAACAGAAAGCTATAAAAATCTGGAAATCCTGTCCAGGTGAACTAACAGCTAGTCCTAAAAAAGCATGTTAATACCTTGTTTCTGATCAGCTGTGAGTGGTATTTATAAAAGATAAAACTTATTCTCCCCAAAAAATTTAAAGAGAGCTTTCTGTGAGGGCTATTTCTATCCAAGCTGTTCTCAAGCACCAAAGTACTAGTTCTGGGAGTCCACAGAGTGTCAATGAATGACTTTGAATTTAGGAAAATGCTTTGAATGAGTTAGAACAAGATTTAAATTTGCAATAGTTGGTAAGAATTAATATGTACTGAAAAATTTTACTTCTTTGAAATTTGTTCCCAGTATTATCACTTTATAATACATAAGTAATATGAGTAAATGTTTACAATGTTAACTGCTGTGCTTTGTTATTTTAACAAAGATATTGGATGGGTAGGAAAGAAATAGAAATGATGAAGAATTTAAGGCCATGACCAGCAGTGCATTAAAATGTCTTCACCCCTTTTATCTGGTAGCAGCCACTGTATATGCCTGCAGAACTTATGTAAAAAGTTGCTTAGCCTAATAAACACCAATTTATGGAGAGAGGAGAGAATAATAAGACATTATTCTGGACAAGTTGTAAGAAATGGTAGTTGTAGCTCTTCCATACCTCTGAAGTACAACAAAGTCTGAATTCCAAATTTGGTCATTTCAAATATTTCATCAAGCTGTAACTTAACCTCCAGGATTTCTCTCTTTGCTTTTAAAGGATTATTCATGAAACTAGGGCCTACAGCCATTCTGGAATAAGCCAATTTGCTCAGGACACATCATGTATAATTCTACCTCACTCCTAGGGGCCACTTTTCTTCTAAGCCTTTTATATTGGTATTATGTTACTAACCCTCTAAGCTCCCCTGTGAGGCATGTATCAATTGTCCCACATTATTTTTCTTCTTTTTAAAGATTTTTTTTTATGTGGACCATTTTTAAAGTCTTTATTGGATTTGTTACAATATTGCTTCTGTTTTATGTTTTTTTGGTTTTTTTGGCCACGAGGCATGTGGGATCTTAGCTCCCTGAACAGGGATCGAACCTGCACCCCCTGCATTGGAAGGTGAAGTCTTAACCACTGGACTGCCAAGGAAGTCCCATGTCCCACATTATTTTTGAAAACGTTAAACCACAGAGAAACTGGAAACCTGTCCTAAGTTAATATATATCATAATATACTACTGTATATTATTTGTGACAGATATTTGTCTTTTTTCTCTTGTAGCAAAATGCATAACCAAAGAGACCAGAGGGAAGTGAAAGTAGGCAATCTAACTTATTACCCATTTATCAGATAACAATACTGAGTCTTTCTTTGAAAATTTCTAACCCATTTGCTTGGATTAGTTTGCCAGGCTATGAAACAACATAACAGAAGTGCTATATGAAGAGCAACTATATAAATATCCTTCATCTTGATAAACTCTATTAAAGAGGGAAAAATTTTAAAAAACTTTATTTTTGGTAACTAAATTTAATTTGAAATAAATATGTAATCTTCTTAGGAAAATATGTTGAATTATTTTGGTTTCCTGTCATGTAGGGTTGAATCCAGGTTTTGCAGGTATGGAAGATTATACAATTGGAGATGCCTCAAAGAAAGATAACACAAACCTGCAAATGCAAAATTAGTTATATGTAAAGAAAAGACTCACAATAAGGCCCCAATTTTTCCAAGATTACAAATACAATAAGCATCAAAATCCCCCAAAAGCATAATAGTTTTATTACTTTATTGTCTGTCCCTAATTTTTTGATGTACTCTTTATATGACAATAATTTTGTAATATTTTCTGGAGAGAATAGGAAGATAATTTAGTCTCTGTTTTAGCACAGTTGAAGATGTGTTTTTTGATAGTTTAAAAATTTCTCTTAGTTCCATATATCACTGTTAATAACATTATAAAGATTGCTGTCAAATATAGGGAGAAATTTCTACTCAGTGTCTCTCATATAAGACCTTACAATTTTAGGGCATTTCAAGTTTCCATAAGCAGTGTAGTCATGATGCTCTTTGAATTGGCCACAGTCAAAGGACCTCTAACTCTGTTCCTTTGAGCCATGGAGCATTAAGAGGATTCCCGGAAGTCATCTCTGCATCCACATTGTTAGCGATTATTTACCTGAACACTTAAGGGACCGTGAACCACATAAATCTATCCCACTAAACACAAAGTATCCTCAAGGTAACTTTTCTTTAGCCAGATTCCAAATATGTTTGTGGCCACTCCAACACTGCCTGACATTGAAGGGAAAGTTAATATGGAAGGAAACAGCAGTCTTAATCAATTGTGGTTAAAATGTCTTACCAAGGCAAATAGCACAGAAATTATTAAGGCTTTGTGAATGTTTCTAGGAATCCTTCTGGCAAGAAGCCTGTGTAAGTGAAAGGCTAAATCATGGTCAATTTGCCTCCACTAAATTTAACAAACTAGTGAAGCTACAGATTTATGTAAAATTTAGAGTACTAATACTAATAATTAAGATACATCCTGATAGACATTCTTTGGTTATGTAACATATAATTAATGACCTGAGTTGATTTTAGTAACATGTATCATAGCAATATAAACTATGAATGGTAATGTTAATAATATTAAGAAAAGATTTTTATGAAGGAATGGTAATATTTTTTAAAATTCAGTGGATTCTAATATAAGGATAAATTCCCCAAATTAAATTTTTAAAAATTTAAAAGGTACTACCTACAGCTGAGGTTGTGGAGCAAATGACCCATTAACTAATAAAATGTTTAAGTGTTTGACCAGCATAATGAGAAATCTGAGCAGTTTTCAGAATATGAAGATAACCCTTTGACGGTACAAACAGCAGCTATCAAATAGGCCAAAATATATAAGGCAATATTGTTCAATATTGTTTGAGGACTTCTGCAAAGACATGACATATACTAAGAGGAAATTGACATATAGGTAAAGTCTTTTTGGCTGCCATTTGTTAAGTAATGGCTGCCGTGAGATGGATAATATAAAATGTTTAATGACACAGTAGTCTGAAAATCACTACTCCAAAATTAGATTTTGTGCACTGTTTTGTGTGACTATGAATATAAATATAAAAATGAGTCAAATGATTATTTTTACTGAATACTCGTTCCATTTTACACTAAATACATGTGCTAGATTCTGAAAGGTCATTAGCCATCACCCTCTGACTAAATTTTTTTTCTTGCCTGTCATTAAAAAAGCAGTGAACAAGACAGTCAAGTATTTAATTGCTCAGTTTTCTCAGTGATAATTTCCTTATGTTGGTTTATTCCCTTCAAAATCTGTGTTATCTAATTTCCGCTCTACCTCAGACACTAGGCATCTCTGTACGGAGACACTTCATAGTATGGGTACCATGCCAGCTTTGGAATCCAACAGACGAGGTCCCGAATCTGCCAGAGTGTGACCAAGGGCAAGTTACCTCACCTCTTCATGTTCTGTTTCCCGGTGGGTTAAACTCTACTGCAAAGGGGATACAATAATGTATGTGACCACGGTGCTTCCTACACGGCAACTGCCAACTGAATGAATGAATGGATTTATGTGACTTGTTTCTGTCTGTCTATATGAGAAATAAAAGGCATCCAAGGTACGCTGATCTACCCAGCTGTGCTACTTTTTATGAGGTGGAGGTGGAGCTTATTTGTTGTAGCTCTGCAGGGACCATGTGATCTTGTTCAAAAGTTTCTCCTATATAAACTCAATGCAGTACAGTTTTCAGCTGATCAAAATATTGAAGCAGAATTCCCTCTCCTCTCTCTCCTCCATCTCCCTCTCTCTCCGTCTCTCCCACTCCCTCTCTATCTCTTTTTTTCCTTTCTTGAGAGAGAAGGAAAGAGGGAAGTGAATGAAGACAAGAAGAGGGGTATACAAAATTCCTGCAATTAAGAACGCACTTAGAAGGTTTTATTTTACCTTACTTGCCAAACTTGGAATTTTTAATAAGGAAAAGGAGTGTTGACTGTTCTCTCAGAGATTATTTCCCCATCCGTTGCTATGGGTAACACACTATCAGAGACAAACAGGAAATCAGTGGGCCACAGGCTTGCTGTCATTGCCTGAATCTTCTTTCCATGCCACATGTTTACAAACATGCTGTGTTCCCCTTGACAAAAGCAGACACAGACACTCAGGGACTTCAAGGCTTTCCATTGTGTGTGTGAAATGGTTTCATTTAAGAGCTCCTGCTGTCAATTCTCAGACAGTGCAAGGGGAGGGAGGATGTCAGTAACTGACTAAAAGCTAGCTTGGGCAGAAGGCTTAACTCCATGGGCTCATAAATATGTGTGTGTGTGTGTGTGTGTGTGTGTGTGTGTGTGTGTGTGTGTGGTATATTAAGATGAATAGACACTCAAGATTAGAATTTGTTATGGAAAAGAAAACTTGGCTTACATGGCTGTAATCTGAGCCAGAAAACACTGAACTTGAATGTTAGTATCTCTGTTTCTTGGAGGTCCTGCGGTGGTGCAGGAGGGGGAATTTAGTCCCAGAAATCAGTAGGAAAATAAAGGACTGCTTTGTGAGTTTGTGAGTGCGTGCCAGTCCCATGACTGTTTACTGCCACTTACATGACAATGGTAAAAGTTCCTCTCATACAACTGGTTGGATCAACACCACGAGATTTCTTGACACTTCCTTCCCTTAGGCTCCTCTGATTCAGGAGTGAAGAACCAGTGGCACAAAAAGAAATACTTAAATCCCACTTTCTCTGCCTCAGTGTGGTCCCTTTGCAGTGCAGTTAATTAAATAGTTTGAAGACTCTAATAGGTGGTCCTAGGAGGGCCACAGAGTTACTTTTCTTTTATCAATCTCATGCACCCCACAGAGGTTTTGCTGTGCTGAACAAGGGCCTAATCTTCAGCAGTTGAAGGCTTGGTGGGACTGGGGAACTCAGAAGATTAGCAATTCAGTCTTTGCCAAAACTCACCTAACACACTGCATTTCTAGTATTCCCAGAGGGGTTTCCAATGTTTGTGTATAGATTCAGGTAGAGGTCAAGATTTTTACTGTTTACTATCAGGATAAGGAAGTAAGGAAGGGACGAATGCTACATGTATGACACTATATAAAACTGGAAGCAGCTTTGAGAGAGGTATTTCAGGGAAAGGAAAAAAGACAGAAATTAAAAATTTCCCCTGATGCCTGCAGTTGTTCAATTAGTTTGGCTGAAGACCTTATCTTCAATGTATGCATTCATTCAACAAACATTTATTGAGTATATATTATATGCCAGTCATTGTCCTATTTACTGAAGATACAGCAGTGAGTAAAAGAGACAAGATCCTTGTCCTAAGAAGCATAATTCAAATCTAGTGATTCAGTAGTAGAAATTTGGATTTTTCAGTCAATAATGTATTACTGGAAGTAAAGTTAGGAGCTCTTTTCCTTAGGGAAGGTTTCAAGAGTGGTGTAGGAGAGAAAATGATTAAATGCTAAAATCATCTCTTGGTATATGAGTGGTGTGTGTGTCTGTGTGTGTGCGTGTGTGTGCGCACATGTGTGTGTGTGTGTGTGTGTGTGTGTGTTTGTGTGTGTATGTTTATGGGAAAAGGAGATTTGAGGTCTAGAGATAAACTCTTCCTTTACTTGACAATCTTATCTGACCAAAAACAAGCACAATAGAAGTGGTTGACTTTGGACTTGAGTGAGACTGAATAAAACAGAACATTGAGGATGGCAAAACTAAACGAGTGTCTAAAGTTTGCAGATACTTCTGAAAATAAATATAAGACTTAACAAAAACAACGGCCAGAGATTGATTTGCTTCCCTGCTACCTCTCAAATCAACCTCTAGCAATTCCCTCATATCAGGAATCAGACTAAATTACTAACATGCTAAGATGTGATTAGAAGAAATAGATGGGAGGGCAGAGTCAAGATAGTGGACTAGGAAGGTGTGGAATTCGCGTCTCCACACAATTAAAGCACCTGCCAGGCACCGGTGGGGGACCATGGACACCTAAGGGGGTGGGAGGGACCCCAAGCCACCAGTTGTTTCAATTATATTTTTATTTTTCCTAATATATTTTTTATCTTTCTAATTTTATTTTGTTTTTTATTCTTTTTTATTGTACTGCTCCTTTTTTTCTTTTTCTTTTTTTTTTTTTTCTGCCACACCACATGGATTGCAGGATCTTGGTTCCCAGGGTGGAGGTCAGGCCTGAGCTCCTGTGCTGGGAGCTCCAACTCCAAACTGCTGGACTAACAGAGAAACTCAGAACCCAGGGAATATTAATAGGAGTGAGGCATCCCAAAGGTCCTTATCTCAGCACCAAGACCTGGCTCTATCTAACTGCCTGCAAACTCCAGTGCTGGACCACTGAGGCAGAACAACCAGTAACACAGGAATACAGCCCTACCCATCAAAAAAAAGAAATGACAAAAAAATATGTTACAAACAAAGGAGCAGGTAAAAACCTATAAGACCAAAAAAAAGAAAACAAAATACGCAACTTACCTGAAAAAGAATTCAGAGTAATGATAGTAAAGATGATCCACAATCTCGGGAACAGAATGGAGAAAATACAAGAAACATTTAACAAGGCTCTAGAAGAACTAAAGAGCAAACAAACAATGATGAACAACACAATAACTGAAATTAAAAATACTCTAGAAGGAATCAATAGCAGAATAACTGAGGCAGAAGAACGGGTAAGTGAGCTGGAAGATAAAATGGTGGAAATAACTGGCAGGGAGCAGAATAAAGAAAAAAGAATGAAAATAATCGAGGACAGTCTCAGAGACCTCTGGGACAACATTAAATGCACCAACATTCGAATTATAGGGGTCCCAGCAGAAGAGAAAGAAAGGGTCTGAGAAAATATTTGAAGAGATTATAGTTGAAAACTTCCCTAACATGGGAAAGGAAACAGTCAGTCAAGTGCAGGAAGCGCAGACAGTTCCATACAGGATAAACCCAAAGACAAACATGCCGAGACGCATATTAATCACACTAGCAAAAATTAAATACAAAGAAAAAATATTAAACGCAGCAAGGGAAAAGCAACAAATAACATACAAGGGAATCCCCATAAGGTTAAAAGCTGATCTTTCAGCAGAAACTCTGCAGGCCAGAAGGGAGTGGCAGGACATATTTAGAGTGATGAAAGGGAAAAACCTACAACCAAGATTACTCTATCCGGCAAGGATCTCACTCAGATTCAATGGAGAAATCAAAAGCTTTACAGACAAGCAAAAGCTACGATAACTCAGCACCACCAAACCAGCTTTACAACCAATGCTAAAGGAACTTCTCTAAGCGGGAAGCACAAGAGAAGAAAAAGACCTACAAAGACAAACCCAAATCAATTAAGAAAATGGTAATAGGAACATACACATCAATAATCACCTTGAACGTAAATGGATTAAATGCTCCAACCAAAAGACACAGAGTGGCTGAATGGATACAAAAACAAGACCCTTATATATGCTGTCTACAACAAACCCACTTCAGACCTAGGGACACATACAGACTGAAAGTGAGGGGATGGAAAAAGATATTCCATGAAAATGGAAATCATAAGAAAGCTGGAGTAGCAATAGACTTTAAAATGAAGACTGTTAAAAGAGATAAGGAAAGACACTACATAATGATCAAGAGATAAATCCAAGAAGAAAACATAAAAATTATATAATATTTATGCACCCAACGTAGGAGCACCTCAATACATAAGGCAAATGCTAAGAGCCATAAAAGGAGAAATTGACAGTAACACAATAATAGTGGGGGAATTTAACACCCCACTTACACCAATAGACAGATCATCCAGACAAAAAATAAATAAGGAAACACAAGCTTTAAATGACACAATAGACAAGTTAGACTTAATTGATATTTTTAGGACATTCCACCAGGAAAGCGGAAGAATACACTTTCTTCTCAAGTGCATATGGAATGTTCTCCAGAACAGATCACATCTTGGGTCACAACTCAAGCCTTGGAAAATTTAAGAAAATTGAAATCATATCAAGCATCTTTTCTGACCACAGCGCTATGAGATTAGAAATCAATTATAGGGGAAAGAAAAGTAAAAAAACACAAACACATGGAGGCTAAACAGTGTACTGCTAAATAACCAAGAGATCACTGAAGAAATCAAAGAGGAAATCAAAAAGTACCTAGAGACAAATGACAACAAAAACACGATGATCCAAAAACCTATGGGATGCAGCAAAAGCAGTTCTAAGAGGGAAGTTCATAGCAATTCAAGTGCTAGGATGATAAAAGGGAGAATGAAGTGGAAGACTCACCTCAAGAAACAAGAAAAATCTCAAATAAACAATCTAACCTTACACCTAAAGCAACTAGAAAAAGAAGAACAAAGAAAACCCAAACTTAGTCAAAGGAAAGAAATCTTAACGATTGGAGCAGAAATAAATGAAATAGAAACAAAGAAAACAATAGCAAAGATCAATAAAACTAAAAGCTGGTTCTTTGAGAAGATAAACAAAATTGATAAACCTTTAGCCAGACACATCAAGAAAAAAAGGGAGAGGACTCAAATCAGTAAAATTAGAAATGAAAAAGGAGAGATTATAATTGACACTGCAGAAATACAAAAGATCGTAAGAGACTTCTACAAGCAACTATATGCCAATAAAATGGATAACCTGGAAGAAATGGACAAATTCTTGGAAAAGTAAAACCTTCCAAGACTGAACCAGGAAGAATTAGAAAATATAAACAGACCAATCACAGCACTGAAATTGAAACTGTAATTAAAAATCTTCCAACAAACAGAAGTCCAAGACCAGATGGCTTCAGAGGCGAATTCTACCAAATATTTAGAGAAGAGTTAACACCTATCCTTCTCAAACTCTTCTGAAAAACTGCAGAGGGAGGAACACTCTCAAATTCATTCTACGAGGCCACCATCACCCTGATACCAAAACCAGACAAAGATATCACAAAAAAAAGAACATGATAGACCAACATCACTGATGAACATAGACGCAAATATCCTCAACAAAATACTAGCAAACAGCATCCAACAACACATTAAAAGGATCACACACCATGATCAAGTGGGATTTATCCCAGGGATGGAAGGATACTTCAATATACGCAAATCAATCAATGTGATACACCACATTAACAAATTAAGGAATAAAAACCATATGATCAACTCAATAGATGCAGAAAAAGCTTTTGACAAAATTCAACACCCATTTATGATAAAAACTCTCCAGAAAGTGGGCATAGAGGGAACCTACCTCCACAAATTAAAAGCCATATATGACAAAACCACAGCAAACATCATTCTCAATGGTGAAAAACTGAAAGCATTTCCTCTGAGATCAGGAACAAGACAAGGATGTCCACGCTTGCAACTATTATGCAACATAGTATTGGAAGTCCTAGCCACAGCAGGAAGAGAAGAAAAAGAAATAAAAGGAATAGAAATTGGAAAAGAAGATGTAAAATTGTCACTGTTTGCCAATGACATGATACTATACGTAGAAAATCCTAAAGATGCCACCACAAAGCTACTAGGACTAATCAATGAATTTGGTAAGGTTGCAGGATACATAATAATGCACAGAAATCTCTTGCATTCTTATACACTAACAATGAAAGATCAGAAAGAGAAATTAAGGAAACAATCCCATTTACCATAGCAGGAAAAAGTTTAAAATACCTAGGAATAAACCTACGTAAGGAGGCAAAAGACCTGTACTCAGAAAACTATAAAACACTGATGAAAGAAATCAAAGATAACATAAACGATGGAGAGATATACCATGCTCCTGGACTTGAAGAATCAATATTGTTAAAATGACTACACTACCCAAAGCAATCTACAGGTTCAATGCAATCCTTATCAAGCTACCAGTGGCATTTTTCACAGAACTAGAATAAAAAATTTCACAATTTGTATGGAAACACAAAAGACCCCAAACAGCCAAAACAATCTTAAGAAAGAAAAATGGAGATGGAGGAATCAGGCTCCCTGACTTCAGACTATACTACAAAGCTACACTAATCAAGACAGTATGGTACTGGCAGAAAAACAGAAATATAGATCAATGGAACAGGAGAGAAAGCCCAGAGATAAACCCACGCACCTATGGTCACCTAATCTTTGAAAAAGGAGGCAAGAATATACAATGGAGGAAAGAGAGCCTCTTCAATAAGTGGTGCTGGGAAAAATGGACAGCTACATGTAAAAGAATGAAATTAGAATACTCCCTAACACCATACACAAAAATAAACTCAAAATGGATTAAAGACCTAAATGTAAGGCCAGACACTATCAAACTCTTAGAGGAAAACATAGGCAGATCATCCTATGACATAAATCACAGCAAGATCCTTTTTGACCCACCTCCTAGAGTAAGGAAGATAAAAACAAAAATAAACAAATGGGACCTAATGAAACTTAAAAGCTTTTGCACAGCAAAGGAAACCATAAACAAGGCAAAAAGATAACCCTCAGAATGGGAGAAAATATTTGCAAATGAAGCAACTGACAAAGGATTAATCTCCAAAATATACAAGCAACTCATGCAGCTCAGCATCACAAAAGCAAACAACCCAATCCAAAAATGGGCAGAAGACCTAAATAGACATTTCTCCAAAGAAGACATACAGATGGCCAACAAATACATGAAAAGATGTTCAACATCACTAATCAGTAGATAAATGCAAATCAAAACCACAATGAGGTATCACCTCACACTGGTCAGAATGGCCATGATCAAAAAATCTACAAACAATAAATGCTGGAGAGGGTGTGGAGAAAAGGGATCCCTCCTGTGCTATTGGTGGGAATGTAAATTAATACAGCCACTATGGAGAACAGTATGGAGGTTCATTAAAAAACTAAATATAGAACCACCATATGACCCAGCAATCCCACTACTGGGCATATACCCTGAGAAAACCATAATTCAAAAAGATTCATGTACCACAATGTTCATTGCAGCTCTATTTACAATTACCAGGACATGGAAGCAACCTAAGTGTCCATCAACAGATGAATGGATAAAAAAGATGTGGCACATATATACAATGGAATATCACTCAGCCATAAAAAGAAATGAAATTGAGTTATTTGTAGTGAGGTGGATGGACCTAGAATCTGTCATACAGAGTGAAGTAAGTCAGAAGGAGAAAAACAAATACTGTATGCTACTGCATATATATGGGATTTTAAAAAGTGGTACTGATGAACCTAGTGGCAGGGCAGGAATAAAGATGCAGATGTAGAGAATGGACTTGAGGGCACAGGGTGGGGGAAGGGGAAGCTGGGATGAAGTGACAGAGTAGCATTGACATATATACACTACCAAATGTAAAACAGATAGCTAGTGGGAAGCTGCTGCATAGCACAGGGAGATCAGCTCGGGTCTTTGTGACCACCTAGAGAGGTGGGATACGGATGGTGGGAGGGAGGCTCAAGAGGGAGAGGATATGGGGATATATGTATACATATAGCTGATTCACTTTATTGTACAGCAGAAACTAACATAACAACATTGTAAAGCATTTATACTCCAATAAAGATGTGAAAAAAAAGAAATAAAACAAAGCAAAACAAAACAAAAAAGAAATAGATTGTTTATATCTTGGACTTGTCCCTTGTAGTGAAATGTGAAAACCCAGCAGAAAGCCTTGAAAACTATAGATATCACAGATTCAAGAAGAATTAATTTAAACCTCCCTATGTTCTTCCCCTTCACTCACATAAATTACATACAAGTAAATTACATACAAGTGGAGAGAGAATTTTTATTCATTTCTCAATATAGGGCTAAAAAATGTTTTTTGTCCCTGCTCAATATTGAAAATTTTCCCAAATAAGTTTATAAATCAAATATTAAAAAGGAAGCATTCTGATAAAGATAATTAATGAATTATCTTTCACATGTTCTTTTAGAATATAAAAATAGACTCAAACCACTGAAGTTTTGCATTAGAACTAAGGAATATCAATCCTCTTTTACATTTATTACTGTGTCATGCATTTTGGCATTTCATCATTGGGGTCTGATATTCATAAGGGTTTCAACTGTTTTTTTTTTGTTTGTTTGTTTCAAGATATTTACATGTCTTGACTGTGAAAGAAAATAACGATTACAGAAATTTTAAGTTTCCTAAGACCAGCACCAAGACTTCTACTTCCTGTACAGTCTCCATAGCTCCCACTACCTAGTAAGCACAAAGTCCACACTTGTTGAATAAATTAAAGTGAGTCAAATGGAATAACTTTGGTGAAGACCATCTGAAGACAGGCCAGTCAACTAGGTCTACATGACTGGAGGTTTCTTCTAAGCTAAGTCTTCTGGGTCACATCTTTTAATCTGTGACATTTTAGCAAAGCATGATTATCTGAATCACATATAGTCAAACATATCACACTGACCTTAAGAAATCCAATCAGTGTTTTCATAACCAGTTCTTTAGGAATGTAAAAAAGTGTGTAGTATATAAATTTTCCAGCTGCTCTCTTTTGGAAATGGAGGTTTAGGTGAGTGGGTGTAAAAGGAAATAAAGCATCATTGTAGAACTTTAGACTTTGACAACTAAGGAATAATTTATGAGAATAAAAAAGTAGAATATGAGCCATCCTTTTGTGTTCCAAAAAAAATGCCTTGGAGAGGTTATGAATAAAGAATTCCCATTGAAGCAGAAAAATTCAAAAGGATGCAAGCTTCACAATTTCAATAATAATGAACATGTTTTTATGTTGGCTGGTAATTTTTCTGCAGATGTTACTTTGAAAGTTTGGACTTCTGCTAGATCTTAGCATATAACACATGTCTTTGGTCCAATCACTGGGATCTGGTTAGGGAAGGCCAGCTGGAAATAGCTTCTGGAGACAAAATCTTATGTTTTCCCAAGGTGAACATAATTTTTTTGTTTTGGTATAGGAAAAAAATCTTTGTAACTCAACCCACTACAGTAAAATTATGGTATGTCTAGTTGAGCGTTCTCCAGGGAAGCAGTAGAACAAGCAGAGTTAAGTTGACATGCTGTTTCCTTTATCTGCACATGACTTTTACTGATTTCAGCTTATATCCCAATGAGTTTATATTTGGATTCGAGTAAATCCAAAGTCATATATAATTGATTGCTGCACACAAATGAAATGGTTAGTGCTGTATGTTTCATCATTTCAATGGAACAAACTGTTGTCACATAATGGTTTCTATTTCTTATAAGGTAATTGGATATTAATTGAGGAAATGTAGTAAGAACAAAAAATTAATGGGAAACATTTATTTTCAGAAAGGAAACTACAAATGATAGTTTTATCTTCCCATGTGGATTTCTGATCAATGGACAATTACAATGAGCATCTTGGTCACATCCTCTGTCATTGCTACTACTGTCCTTCACATCTAGTACTACCAGTGTCATGAACAGAAGAAAACAACAACAACAAAAAGTAGAAACAGATGAACAACCAAAGAAAAACAGATAGGATTTTCATTCAAAATGATGGGCTTGAACTCTGACCTTTTTATTTACTAGCCATGGACTTGTGGGCAAGGTTTTTCATATCAGATTTCCCATCTTTATAGAAAAAAGAAAGATAGGTTGCCAATAGTTACCCTTTGTAGCACAAAGGAAATTTTGTTTATATCACTAACAAGAAAAATGATTGGCATATATCTGTAAAATATTATTTATTACATATAGTTAGTAGGATAAGATATGAACTTTACAATTTGTAGTATTAAGTGTCTTACCTGCACTTTCTAGACCAACACAATCTCCCAATATTAAATCACTTAACTCCAGCATTCTACAAAGTATTTCCAAAGAAGACAACTAAAGAGTATATTCTGTCATTTTAGAAACATCATTGCTATTATGTTTTTCTAAAGTGTCACTTAAATTATTTTTGGTTAGGTTTAAATATGTTAATATTTGCTATTCCTCCTCATTCCAAGAATTTCTCTTCATCTATGTGAAGGGTTTGATGAAAAAAACTGTATGTAACATTTATATTTTTGTGTATGGAGTGCTCTCATCTGTCATAATGCTCACTGTAACCCTGGTAAAGTAGACAGTGATGCATTGTTATGGATTGAATTGTGTTCCCCTTGAAAAAAGATTTGCTGAAGTCCTAACCTCCAGCGCCTAAGACAGTGACCTTATTTGGAACTAGAGTAGTTGCAGATATAATCATTACTATGAAGACATACTGGACGGTAGAGTGAACCTTTATTACAGCATGACCGATGTCCTAATAAGAAGATGGCCGTGTGAAGACAGAGACATACAGGGAGGATGCTATGAGACAGTAAAAGCAGAAACTGGTTGGGCAGCTGCAAGATAAGGACCATCAAAGATTGCCGACAAACCACCAGAGGCTAGGAAGAGGCAAGGAAGAATTCCCCTACAAATCTTAGAGGGAAAATGGCCCTGTCGACACCTTGATTTTGAAACTCTTGTTTCCAGAACTATGAGATAATACACTTCTGTTGTTTGAAGCCACACAGTTGGTGATCCTTTGTTGTGGCATTCCTAGGAAACTAAGAGATGAGGCCATGGCACGGGCAAATCTTCACTGAGTACTAAGCTGGTATCATGAACCAAGAATTCTCATAGTCTATAAGGTATTTCCTAGCAATATTCCTAGTAAAATATTTTTAATATTTTACAGATTAAGAAATTAAGGCTCAGAGAGGTAAATTAGTTGGGCCAAATTTGCAAAACTAGGACATGGTAGAATTTGATTACAATTGTTTTTGATTCATCAGCCTGAGAATAGGAATCATTAGTTCAACTATGAAGATGAGGAAATTGAGAGTCAAAGAGACTGATACAGCATTTACCTTATCTTTTTGAGGCTAAATGTATTCATTTCCTGTGGTGTCTCTCCAGGGCCTATAGACCCAAACATTTCCTTTGTTACCTTTTGCTTTCCCTAAGTAGACCACACACTTATGGTACCCTAAACTGAGTTAGTCATCTGATAAACTATGATCAGTGGAGCATTAAGAGAGGATAACCCTGCTGTTCAGACATACTTTAATCAATTTAGCACCTTATAGGGCTAGTCTTAAATAACAGATGAGTTTAATGCCTTTTCTTAATAGTATTAACAATTTTATAATTATAATAACCATAATTTATTGAGCACTACTTAGTATTAGATATTGTATTTGGTTCTTAAATACATGACTTTAAATCTTTCATATGTCCTACAATCATTATTATTGTATTGTTTGTAGTGCAGAGAAGGGTTCCATAAAAGAAAAATAAATGTTTTATTTTCCTAGATGGGTCTAGCATCTACAGCATCACAGAGAATAAATTCTAGAGGTAAGTGACTGCAGGGTTACTCAATAAATCAATAATCACTATAGGACCAGAACTAGAAACCAGACTTTTTGACTTCTAATTTAGAACTCTTCATACCAGTAGTTCTCAAATATCAGTCCCCTAAAGAACCACCTGGAGAGTTTTTTAAAAATACAGAAGGTTGAGGGCTTCCCTGGTGGTGCAGTGGTTGAGAGTCCGCCTGCCGATGCAGGGGACATGGGTTCGTGCCCCAGTCCCGGATCCCACATGCCACGGAGCGGCTGGGCCCGTGAGCCATGGCCGCTGAGCCTGCATGTCCGGAGCCTGTGCTCCGCAACGGGAGAGGCCACAGCAGTGAGAGGCCCGCGTACCATAAAAAAAAAAAAAAAAATATATATATATATATATATATATATATATATATATATAGAAGGTTGAACTCTTTTACGTTAGGGCTCAGGAAGGTAAATTTTAAACATTTCCCAGCAAGTTCTTAAGCACTCTAAATTACTACAACTATGGTCTCAGGGAAATATTTTAGTCATTCAGCTGGTGTCTAAGAAAATAGTCCTGAAGAAGATAGGTTTTACAGGATGTGAGAGAAAGAAATAAAACAAAAGAGTAAAATCCTGCATTTTCTGCTTTACCAACTTTCATGTATGAATCAAAATGTAAAGAATTTTACATTTTCTAAATTTTAGCAATTCTCTAACATTCATCCACCCATTGATTTTAAATTATCTTTTAAAATTTGTGTCATGAAATGGAAACATACACGTGACAAAGAGAGTAAATGGTGACACTTTCATTCTCTGAACTGAGTTGCAACTCTTATCTAAGCATATGCCTGGAAACAATGCATATTAATTGTGGGCAAGATGAAAGTTAATTTTAAGCACCCCTCTAGCAATGGATCTCTTATTCAAGAGGATGTGTAAGCCACAGTATGTATTCTTCCTATGCTCTCTAAACTGCGTTGATTGGGACAATCTGTGAGTTTGTCAAACTGAATTTAAGCAGCAGATGCTCTGTGTCTCCCACTCAGATTCCCTTCTTCCGATATTCAGTTACCCTTAGATTTTTCATCCCCTTGACATTCCATAATTTTAGAAACTGGGCACACATACAAGATTTCTGCTAGCCTTAAGGCTTTTCCAGCAGATTTTTTTTCTTTTGATTACACGGTGGGAGGATTTTCAGAGATGTTCGGCTCTTAACTCACTTAACTCTAGTTCCTTCTGAAACCTCACTGCTAATTCGGCTGTGCATTGCTCTATTAAGATAGTCACTTCAATCTTCTAACAAAGAGCACACTTCCCTGATTCTCCTCATCTTACTAGCATCTTACAATTTTCTCTTCCTATCCAAGTCAATGTGTAGGTAAAATACAGAGTAAGATTTCTAATCTAGGTTTAGTTACTAATTAGTTAGGCACACTTACTCAAACTCTTTAAAATAAGCATGACTTAATTTCTATAACTAAACAATAAGGTGATTGCAATAAAGGAATTTAAAGGTCTCTTCCAGTGTTAAAAATCCCTAATTCTCAGATGAGAAACTGACAGTTATATTCTGAAAGATTACATTTGGCTCTTTTAAATTGGGTACTTCCATATTAGGTAGTTAAGAAAGTATCAACAATATATAGAAAATGAGAGAATTAATGGATTGATAGAAGGATGAATAGTTGGATAGATATTTGATAAAGAGAGTATGATAAAATAGTAGTAGTAGGTGGCAGATATACAAGTATTCACTGTAAAATTATTTCAATTTTTCTCAATGTTGAAAAAAAATTGCAATAAATTATTGAAAATGGTATCAGCAGCATGTGTGTGATATATATGTGTGTATAATTAAACCTTCTAAGTACTACAGCTACTCACATTTGGAATTCTTTAAAATAATCATGCACTCATACTCTCTAAAACATGTCTTCCCCGATTTTGTCAAGCATGGCAGACTACAATTTTTATTCCTTAGGCTTTGCTCTGTATTTCCAAAGGATCTGGAGCATTCCATGGTGATTTCAGAACATGTCAAATTCACTGCAGCTGCAAAACAGCTGTTGCAGACAGCTCACAGTGGCATTCTGAAAAGTGGTCTGAATTGATTAAAAGCTTGTGACTTGACTATAAACTTTGTTTTATATGATGTTTCATGATGTTAGAAATAATATGGAAAATAGTATGATATTATCATATCACCTGGTAATTCCTAACATTTAAAAAAAAATTTCAACACCCATATGAGTTTAATTAATTTAGATGTCTCCTTCTTGCTTTATTTTTTATGGCATATGAATATCACTTAAGTTACAGTGAACTAAATTAAATATTATTTTGTTAACTGCAGCATTTTATTCTTTGAGAGAGAAGGCAGAGATGGAGGCATTCTCTGCATTCTTACGTAGAATACGGTACAACTCGATCGCATGGATGTTCTGGAACAGTCTTGTTTATGTTTAA
This sequence comes from Pseudorca crassidens, assembly GCF_039906515.1. Lineage (NCBI taxonomy): Eukaryota > Metazoa > Chordata > Mammalia > Artiodactyla > Delphinidae > Pseudorca > Pseudorca crassidens. Next base: position 17,352,101 of record NC_090299.1, read on the forward strand.
GCTTCAGATGCAGTGGAAATCTTAGTACTTCACTTGTGTCAAAGCCTCCCAACAGGAATGGCAATGGCATTAGCTGAGGAGGCTAAACGGTGTACATGCTAATAGCTATAAAGAGGGGCTGGTCTGCACAGTACAGGTAGAAATGCCAAGCAGGATTAGTGGGGACACCCAGCACAGGTGAAAGCAGAGTCTGGAAGATACAGTGTGAGCAGCAGAGAGTGGCCACATCTGGAAGGTAGGAAAAAAATGGCTCATACTATGAATCAGCTGAAAAGACTTGTTTATATTTCAGTGAAACATCCCTAGGTACATGCTTTAAATACCTGGAGGTTGTAGGAATGGAATATCTAGCAATATTAGATGGGGTTAAGAATCACTGACCTAGAATAGATATATCAGATTGGTCCAGGCAAAATAATAAATGTGGGCAAGGGCATTTCTCCATGACTTACCCTTCCCTTTTCTATCTTTAACTCTTTCTGTTAGAGGGGCCTACATTCTTTAAAACTTTTCATTTCAGTGCACAACTAGAGCCTATTGTTTATTCCATTCTAAGCTTTGTAACTTTTCAACCAGTCTTCCTGTTTCACATCATGTCTGGCTCATTACTCATTTCCTCATAGCCGTAAGTTCTACTTTGCAAATAATAGTTAGATTTCTGATAATCAAATATATAATGAAATTTAATGACTGACACTGAGCCAGTGTTATGTTTTATTCATCACATATTTGGTTGGGCTTATTATGTTCTATCTACACACTGTATCAGGAAATAGAGATATAAAAGATTAAAAAACAAACAAACCCCAGACTGGTGCTCTCATTCCAAAGAGCCCAGAATTTACCCAGCATTTTAAAATGTACTTTAATGTACATATGACTCACCTAGGGATCATGGTTAAGATGCAGATTTCGTAGTAGGTGAAGAGGAGGAGTTCTGAGATTCTAGATTTTTAATAAGAGCCCAGAATTTACCCAGCATTTTAAAATGTACTTTAATGTACATATGACTCACCTAGGGATCATGGTTAAGATGCAGATTTCGTAGTAGGTGAAGAGGAGGAGTTCTGAGATTCTATATTTTTAATAAGAGCCCAGAATTTACCCAGCATTTTAAAATGTACTTTAATGTACATATGACTCACCTAGGGATCATGGTTAAGATGCAGATTTCGTAGTAGGTGAAGAGGAGGAGTTCTGAGATTCTAGATTTTTAATAAGTTATCTGATGATGATTATGCTGTTGGTCTTCAGACGATATTTCATATAGCAAGTGTTTAGTGCAGGTTTTTTCTTAACCAGACGTGGAAGGGAGGCAAGTCCTACTGCCCTAATCATTCATATTATGTAATAAATTAACTTCACTTCAATGCCTCTAGAATATTAGTTGTGTACCTTCCTTGAGAGAATTGAGAAAATACTCTTTAAATCATTTTCTATCTTTGTTCAAGTGGAAACTTGTATCAATTAGGATTGAATTCAGATTTAAGCAACCGAAAGTCTATTCAATGACTTAGACAAAGAGGGGTTATTTATCTCAGACAGCCAGCAGTTAGGGGGCAGTAGTCTAATGCTCCAGGGAACTTTCTGTATGTTCTGTTCAGTTATTCTCAGCATGTACAGGTAGGTCCTCACCGATGTTGTCTCCGTGAGGTTGTGGTATGTCTGATGATTCAGGAGGCTCGTGTGTGCTTTCCAGTTGGAAGCAGGAAGAAGTGGGGAGAGAGAAGCCAAGGGACAGTGCCCTTTTTAAATGTCCCTTTTCAGAAGTTTCTCAGCAGGCAAGCCCAGTGACTCCATTTAATCTTTTTGTGTGGAACTGGGTCATGTGGTCACTCCTAAGAGGAAGTGAGTGTAGGAGCATGAATATTGGAACGCTAACTTTGGAGCTTCTATAGTAGCAGAAGATAAGAAAGGGGCTGCAAATGGCTTTGGAGCAGTCAATCCATAGCGTTTGCCACACTCATGGAGTTGAAAAGTCATAAGCTAAAACCAGGTTTATCCGTGCTAAAATATAAAACAATAACGTAGAGCCAAAATTCTTTTTAAATGTCTAAGCTTTCTAGAACTTCGAATTTTCTACGTCTGACACTGCCTGTTTGAAATGAACTGCATAGAGGTTTTGTTTGTGCCTGAACCTTCCATCTAATATAAGTAGGAGTGGACTTTGCTCCTTGGTTTCCCTAAGCAATTTCTTCAGTTTTACAAATTACTTTGTAAATAGAAATAATATCTTAGTACATATGTAATTCATTTTTTAATCTATAAAGTACCAAACTTTTACACAAGAACATGAACTTATGAACAATCTTAATATCCTAGGTTAGTTATAGATAAACAAACCATGCAGAATAGATTATTGAAATATGCTTTTCTTTTCCAGTTTATAATCAAATTCTGGTATTTATAGTTACTTGTCTATCTGACTTTCAAAAAACTCTATAGATACAATGAAAGGTAGAGAATTCATACTGACATATCATCTATTATGTCTATATATGTCTTATATATTAATACCATTTCTCAACAACCAATTAAGATCATTACATTTTCCATTTTCCTAACAAGAAAACTGAGGTTCAGAGAAATTAGGTAACTGCTGAAGATTACCAGTGACGAAATATCAGGGCTTGAAGTATATCAGGGATTTGAAGTCAGGTGTGTTTAAAATTTTCTAATTCCCCTCTCTTTCAGAGGGCAATGTATGGAACTTACTCTCTTGCTCTGCTTATCAATTACCTCAGGGAAATTCATGATGTGTATGTAAAAAATAGAAGGGATTCGTTATTTGTATCCAACCACTTTTTTGTTTAGGCTTGAATTTAACAATTAAAAATACATCAAGTGAGACTCACCTGTTGGAAATAAGAAATGCATATATTTTACTTTAACACTGTGATACTAGTAATAAAAATTAAAGAGAGAAGAAAGAAAAGAGCTGAGGTTTAGGTGAGTGTAGAGAGATGTGGGTTATGGCTTCAGATATATATGGGGAAAATCTTCATAATTATTCTGATTATACAGAATATTTAAATTTTTTGTAATTCAAGAATTGATCTCTATAATACAAACTTCTCTGATAATTAAGAAAAGTGTCCTTAAAAAGAAACTAGAAAACTTTTTTTCTTTTATAAGTGGGGAGATGAGAAAACAACAAGTCAAGTGCAATGTGATAAGTACTTGGGGCGCTAGGGGAGCACACAGGGAACTACAGTTATTTAAATCACTTTCAAAAAGCCTAATAAATTAGTAACTCAATTTTCAAAAGCCCATTCCAAATGAGTAATATATGAGGTTTGAGTCTACAAGTAGGTAAAGCCCAGACTTCCTGAAAACTTTCCGCTTTGAAATGAATTATGTTGGAAGAATACAGGCACTGAGGCTGGCTGCTCTAAATGAGTTAAAAGACATGCATTAAAAAAGGGGGTTGGGGAGTAAGAGACATGATAAACATTTATGGCTTCAAAGCTTTTCAGGTTTAGAAAAGATGGTATAGGTAGTGACATAGAAATTGCGTATATATGTAGAAAAACAGTTAAATGTTGGGCAGGAAGTGTGGCATGTAGAGCTGAAACCAGGAGTGTCCTGATTGCCTCTGGGAGTTGGCAGGAAGCTCCGAAGCTTCAGATAGGAATTAGAAGTATTTGACAGCTCACAGGAAAACATAGCACAGAGGGGGAAATAGTGTAAACACAAAGGTCAAGAAGTAAAGGCAGGGCACCGGGCTCCCTGGTGGATGCGGGCAGGAACAGAGGCTGTAATCCAATAACCAACAGGGTACAAAGCACCTCCATCACCGAAGTAGCAACCTTGGCAGGAAGCATAGATCATACCATTATGTCCTCATTTCTTTCCTCTGTCGGGAACAGATTTTATGGCTGAACGTCAGACAGAAGACATTGTAGGAAGAAAAGTTACTGGCACAGAGTTTTAGAAAAAGAAGAAAGATTGCCTTACGCCTGGTTCACCCAACAGTCTTTTCCTGAAGATCAGGTTTTGAGGTTAATGATGCTTATTCTGGTTTTTCAGAACTGGAACCTAAGACATGAATTTTGATATCAATATCTAAAGAACTAGATTGAAGCTTTTGATAGATATTTTTTATATTCAAAACTGATTATCAAAGTTGGACATGCAGTGAAGTTAAAGAAGCTGAAACTTCAGGGTCTCTCACTTGAATTGGCCCTTACAAGGTCCTGCACCTGTTTTGGCATCTGTAATTTTGACTCCTTTTCAAATTGCATAAATAATATCATTTACAAAGAAATTGTTATAAAGAAGGCAGATGACTAACTCATTTTATATTTTATTTAATTAGATAATCAGATAAGAGCTTTGGGCTTCAGGTAACAGGACATCAAGAAGAAGTGGCATAAATTATAAGGGCATTTACGATCTCACATTAACAGGGTACCAGACAGGGCTAGACAGCTCAGCGATGAAGGCCTCACTAATGTCATTATCATTTTTTCATCTGAGTTCCATGCCATATTCATTATGAACACTGTCAAAGTTCATAATTTCAATATAGTTGTCATAATGTGCTCCCTGGTGGTCCGATGGTTAGGATTCAATGCTTTCAATGTATCTGTGATAGTTCCACAAGGCACAGGGAGACATGACCTCTCCAGTGCAGGAGAAAGAGGTGATACCTTCTATGGGTCTCTGTTTTTGTTACTAAGGAAAGCTCTTCCCCAAACCTCCCCTGTACTCAGGTCCCAGTTGGTCGGCATTGATCATGCCAGAGCTGCAAGCTTTTCCAGGCTGCAAGCCTGGCATTTTCAGCCTCTAAACTGGGAGGTGGGCTTTGCCAGGAGAGATGAAGGATGGATGGATGTCAGGAGGATGGGTGCAGAGTGAACAAACAAGGTCTGTCACAATTAGCCTCTATTAGTCATCCATTGCTAAATCTTGGTTTGATCAGGTGGGAACTTTATTTCTTCTCATCTTTTGGGTGTTTCCTTAGGCTTATAAGCACCTCTGTATTTTCACCATTCGCATGTTGCATTTTTTGGTCTCACCCTCTAGCAACTACAATGGCCACAGATCTTCCCCCAGAGTTGAAATTTTTCAGACATGTTGATGGAAGTTCCTTTGAGCTGCAGACTTTGGCCAAGCTATAACAAACCCACTACACTGTGGAGATTTTATATGCCACTAAGGACAAGAGAGCGGGCCTCTGGGCTGAACAGCACAGAATGCCAACCACTCTACACACAATTGCTTGGGCACAAGCCAGAACAATTTGTGGTTATGGCCCTAGTCCAAACTCTGAGCTGCTTCCTAGAAAAGGTCACAGGAGGTCAGAGGATGTTCCCTGAGGACTTTCCTGATTCCTAAGGACTTATGGGGAATAAGTCCAGGTTTGATGTTTATCTAGTGTCTCTAAAAATCCACATGTATTCAAAATGTCTAGGCACTACTCTTGCACCTACAGGTGACAATCTAGTTCCATTCTTTATTTCCTTGTGGAAACTTTCATCAGCACAGCAACCCTCACTCATCTGAATGTCTGAGATTATATAACACTTTGTGTCAATATTACTCATTCAGTATTTAATCCTATACTATTCTGCAATACCTTTTCTTTCAGGTGTCTTCTACTCAAGGACCTTTTGTGCCTTTTCCCCAAATGCAAAATAAAAACTTTCAGATCAAAGGCCACATTTTTCCATTTCTCACCACACTTACCATCCATGTGCCTAATGTCGTATAACACATATATTTATTGAACAAGTGAATGTAGGTTGTGGTAAAAGATAATGTAATATAAGGAGAAGGATAACACAATGTCATTTGACAAAACTACTAAGGGAAACGTCAAAAACAACACTGAAACAATAAGTTGCTATGTACCTAGTCCTTTACTATGCTAAACAGGAATACGGTGGTGTGCAAAATCAACAGGGTCCCTGCTTATGAGGGGCTTAAAGTCTAGTGACAAAGAAATATACTAAATAAACAATCCTGCACAAAATGGAAAGATTAAAACTGTGGTAAGTGCTATGAGAGAAAAGAGCATGAGCCATGTGATGTACAGGCAGACCTGGCCTAATCTGCTGGTGAGGAATGGCCTCCCTGAGAAGTCATATTTGCCCTGACACCTGTATCATGAGTATGAGATAACTAGGGACAGCTAATATTTTCACCGGCAAATGTCAAGTTGTGGGTGGAGTAGAGGGTGACACGGATGATGGTAGAGAATGAAGCTGGGCAAAAGGTGGGTCAGAAAGAGCTAAACCTGTTCTCCTTTCCAGAGTAGCATGTGGAGCTGTCCCACCAGAGACTACATTTCCCAGTGCCCTTTGCCTTGTGTGGCCACATGATGTGTTTCTCTCCAATGGAATGCAAGCAGAAGTGGTGTCACTACATTCCAGACAGGATTTTAAAAGTCAGGGGGTGTGTTTCCTCCACATGCTCACCTCCCATTCTGTGGGCTCCAGCGGTGAGAGTAGGGTACCTTTGGAAGCTGTGTGATCAAGGTGGTTGTACCACCCCTAGTCTGAGACCCTGAATGACTGCTTGCAGGAGATCCTCTGCCAACCTGGAGCTCCCACCCTGGACTGTCACATTGGAGAGGATGAAAGTTCAGTTTTAAGTCATGGAATGTTTTAAGTCATGGAAGGATCTTTTCTAAGATAGCGTATCCTAACTAAGGCTAGGGGGTGTGGTCTTTATACCATAAGTAATGAGGAGTCATTTAAAAAATTTTAAACAGAGAGATATATGATAAAATCAATATTTTGAAAATAATCACTCACAAAATGGAAAAATTAAAACTGTGATAAGAGCTATGAGATAGAGGAGCATAAGCCATGTGATACACAAACGTGTGATCTACTGTTTGCAAAGTAGAGAATATATTAGGGGTGAGTGAGAAAGAATTAGGAAACAACAAACAAACAGAAACGCTATCACAGAAGTCTAAGTGAGAAAAGTTTGAAGCAGTGGAAACAGAGAAGTGGGTGGATTCAGTAGATCTAAAGTAATGTTGATAGGATTTGGTAACGTATTAAATGTGAAAAACTGAGAAGGAAGTATTTACAAAGGCTGTTCCCTTTGGCTTTGGACACTGAATAACTGGGTGATGACACTCTCAGAAAGGAAACATAGAGAAAAGGTCCGAGTTCACATTTGCACACATGCACTAGTAGATGCTCTTGTTATGTACAAAGATCAGTCTCTTATTCTACAAAAATGAAAGGAGAGTTGTGTTGCCTTAGGGAGGTCCCCCTCTGCTAGTGGTTAAGGCACCGAAGCCTGGAGTTGGACCAGCTCCTTAACTACCTAGATCACCTAGGATGGTTGTTTAATTTTCGGTTTAATTCTCGGTTGTTTAATTCTTGTTTAATTCAACTTCAATCAGGAATATGGGGAAATAATAATGCCTGTTGCCCATGTTTGTAATGAGGAGGACATTCAAGAACACATAGAAGGCATGCAGAAGGATATTCACCCTTGGTAAGAACACATTTGTCGTTCCTTTTTATGCAGCACATTACCCAGGGTTGTAAGTGTCATCAGCATATTGTGTGCTTTTCAGGTGGGACAATATAATCAGCTAAGGTACCACTAATTGTAGAGTGCATGCTCTATACAAATAAGTTAGTTTCATGGGTCTGGCTTGGTCACTGAATTCCATAGGTAAACCTTAGCACTAATGGTTCAATTTATTTCGGCTCTCATTTTGGCAAGTTTGTTTTTAGTCCTGATTTTTAGATACACTCACTCTGGACCCTTCCTTACAGGGCTCCACATATAACCCCCAAGTCTTAACCTCTTTCCATCAATTCTCAACTCAGCATCTACTCTACAAATACTTTCTTTATCTAATTTCTTCACTCTTTCAACTTGTTTAACTTTTGTAAATCTTTAATAATTTTGGTTACTTTCTTAAATGAATCCGTAGCTGCTCTAATCTTCCTCCTGTAAGCAGCTTCATACTCAGTATAAATCTCATTCCTTATCATTCATGCCAATATCCTTCCCATTATCTTTCTGTCTGCTGTAGCACAGAATTAGTATCACCTTACATTCCTTTCAGCATGATTAAGAAAGGTGTGTGTTTGTGTGTGTTTTGGGGGGAAACTAAGGTTAAAAAAAAGAGAGATAGTATAATAGCAATATACACAATTAGGGAAGTAAGCTCTCCACTAAATTTATATGCTTAAGTCTAAATATTTCAGTGCTCCTTGGGGAATACTGTAATATAATATTTTAGGACTTAAAGGAGACCTTTTTGAGGTACCAGCTATGTTTTCCGAAAAGCAATTATCCACTTTATCCTTGGAAAAAACTCTTTTTGTCAGGATTCTATGTCCTACTGCAGATTCCACTTTTTTGATATATGGCACTTTAGATTATTAGCTAATTTTATCCCCAAATGTCACCTTTCATTTTCATTCACTGCCTTCTCATTTTAAATCCATATAAAGTTTTAAAGGAAAATATTCAAATAATTTTATGTATATATAATTGAACTATATACATAGTTCAATTATACATATACATCCATCTATCTAAAATTTCAGGGAATTCCAAAAGAGGATAGATGGAACAGGACAGGCTATGAGTAGTTCTGGTTGTCTGGCCAGATATTCTCAAAATATCAGAATAATACCATACCTTCATAGCACAGCAGTCTGTACTGACCAGAAACTAAGTTTCTGATTTTAAACTTTCTTTTTTTGAAGAAGATAACTGGCAGAATTCAAGCACTGCCAAATTCATGCACTCCCTCACTCTCTCTTCATTCATCAACTCATTCATTCTTATATTAAGTACTTTTTGACCACTTTGTTATGCATAGTCGTTTTAAAAAGATGTGACATATTTCCCTGTTTTGAGGACTTTAAAAATCTGCTAATTAGTAATCTAATTTATAGTTTTTTAAAGAACCAGCGACAAGTCAAATCCTGTACCAACGAATGCACTAAGACAAGTATTATTCTCCCCATTTTCTGGAGAAGAAACTGACACGAAGAGAAGTTAAGTAATGTATGCCACCTCACCCAACAGTACTTAAGTAGCACAGCCAGGATTTAAATAAAGCCATCTCTCTCTGATTCTAGAGCATGCGCTCTGAACCACTACACATTAGTTTCTACTTAAAATTGTTTTATCAAAATAAAAGGAAATCTAGAAATGTTCACACCAGGTATAGATATCTAAATTCTTTATAAAATTCATAAATTGGTTTTTCAATCATGTTTTATCTGACTTTTTCTCAAGATAGCTATGTTTAGAGGCATACTTTCTGGAAGATGATCCATATTTGTTTAATGACATTTTATAGAGGTACTTAGAATACTTTTCTTTGTGTCTTTTAAACTCTTCCTCATCCTTCAGATTCTAGCTCAAAAGTCACCCCCTCTGTAAAACTTTCCCTAATACAACTCCCAAGCAGCACAAATCCGCTCCTTCAGGACTGAACCTTCCTGGCATGAAGTACACCTAAGAGTTGCAGTTCTAGATCACACTGGGTCATATTTGTGTCTGTGTCTATGTGTCTGTCTTTCTAGACTGAATATGAGCCCAACAGGGTGATTCATTTTAGAGTTCCCTTCTCTCATGGCACCCAATACATTGCTTTCCACATGGTTAATCCTAAGTGAATGTTGGACACGTTGGTATTTGACAAAAGCAGTATTCTGAGTCCAATTGTACCCAGGTTATATGATTCCCTTGCTATACCAATAACCAAACTAAAATGTTGGATATAGGAAGAAGATTGTTTTTGTATTATCTGCCTATTCATTCCTTGACATAAAAATGAGCATTGAGAAAAGATTATCTAATGATTACATTTACTCCTGAGTATGGATATTGAGCTAGTGACCAGAAAGATGTGTGTCTAAAATAATGCTTTATAAATGATTTAATAAATGTAAGCATAAACAAAGGGCTCTAGATAAACTTGGAAAAGTTGACTTTGATAGGAAAACTAGTGCAGGTTTGTGCAAGGTATCATTAAGCTGACCTTCTACTTAACACTGAAAAGGCCATATCATTCAAAGTTTCATGTTAAGTCATCTAGGATATTCAACATGCTTACTGGTAGCCTATGTGAACACAGGACCCAGAAAAGCCTCAGGAAGCTAAGTTAAAAACCTAAATCACACAAGACCAAAATGGGAGAAATCCTGGCAAAAAACATTTCTCCTTTATTTTATGCTGCTGTAGCTCCATCTTTTAAGTTTTGTTTTAAATTTGCAGTACGTGAGGTTTAAAACGTTCTACACTGGGTAGGGGCTAGGTTATCGTGCCTCCTTAGGTTAGAAAATAACCAGCTGAATATTGAAGGATTGGGAGAACCATGTCTCTGAGGAATATATCAAACTGCCATCCCCATGGGACCATTGTTCATTCATTCATTCAAACAAGCATTTTGCAGAAAACAGACCATTAGTGAGGCAGGATAAAGGAGCGATTGTACGTGAGAACAATTTCCAAAGTTTCCGAAAGGAAGTAAACACTAAATCTCTGCATGAAGGACTTGTACCATTCTGGGATTTACTGCAAGCCAGACATCCATCTATCTGTTTGCTCCAAATTACAGAGTACAGTTAGGGAGGAAGTATTCTGAGATAAAAGATCTATATCCAAGCTTCCTACCAGATCAACTCTTTGCCAGTCAATAGGTGGTCTTGAAATAAAACCCCTATACATCATGATCAGAATAGCTAGAAAACATTGCTGACAGGACCTGATGTGTCAAGAAAAAATACACAACAAGAAACAAAGAAAAATAACAAATATGAGAGAGGCAGGAAATGGAAGAAAACAAGAGGAATTCCTCCATGAAATAGATTACATTTTTGACTGCACATTCTCTGTGAAATTAGAGAAGCTATTTCCTCTTTGAAATAAAAGCTCAAAGAGAAGATATAAAGATTTAAAGACAAGCTGACACTCTATATAGAGGAAAATAAATACTGGGTGGCAGATCCTACTAGAAAAAATAATGATGCCCAGTAGAGATGGCAAAAATGGTGACAGTCAGGTGGTGATGACGAACTCGCTCAGTGAAAGGTGATTTGGACAAAAGAAAAGGAATGAAATAGGAGCGGCCACATGGCAGCTGGCCAGATGTGCTGGTGAGCATACATGAGCCATCCCTGCTGCCTCTCAAAACTAACTGTTGAGATTCTGAACTGGGTTGATGTCCTGTGTTAGTAGTCAGTGAAAAGAAGTAGTTAGATTATGTTTACAGGAAGTAATTCCTGGCTAATGTAACTCTTTTGCTTGAAAGAGATACCCTAGAACTAAAACACCAAGACTGAAACAGAACATAGAATATTATCTACTGGTCTGATTTTTTTTTTTAAACATCTTTACTGGAGTACAATTGCTTTACAATGGTGTGCCAGTTTCTGCTGTATAACAAAGTGTATCAGCTATACCTATACATGTATCCCCATATCTCCTCCCTCTTATGTCTCCCTCCCACCCTCCCTAACCCATCCCTCTAGGTGGTCACAGAGCACCGAGCTGATCTCCCTGTGCTATGTGGCTGCTTCCCACTAGCTATCTATTTTACACTTGGTAGTGTATATATTAGTCCATGCCACTCTCTCACTTCGTCCCAGCTTACTCTTCCCCCTCCCCGTGTCCTCAAGTCCATTCTCTACATCGGTGTCATTATTCCTGTCCTGCCCTTAGGTTCTTCATAACCATTTTTTTATTTTTTAGATTCCATATATATGAGTTAGCATATGGTATTTGTTTTTCTCTTTCTGACTTACTTCACTCTTACTTACAGACTCTAGATCCATCCACCTCACTACAAATAACTCAATTTCGTTTCTTTTTATGGCTGAGTAATATTCCATTATATATATGTGCCACAACCCAATCCAAAAATGGGCAGAAGACCTAAACAGACATTTCTCCATAGAAGACATACAGATTGCCAACAAACACATGAAAGAATGCTCAACATCACTAATCATTAGAGAAATGCAAATCAAAACTACAATGATGTATCACCTTACACCAGTCAGAATGGCCATAATCAAAAAATCTACAAAAATAAATGCTGGAGAGGGTGTGAAGAAAAGGGAACCCTCTTGCACTGTTGGTAGGAGTGTAAATTGATACAGCCATTATGGAGAACAGTATGGTGATTCCTCAAAAAACTAAAAATAGAACTACCATATGACCCAGAAATCCCACTACTGGGCATATACCCTGAGAAAACTATAATTCAAAAATATACATGTACCACAATGTTCACTGCAGCTCTATTTACAATAGCCATGTCTTATTGATTTTTATCATGTTAATTTTTGTTTTCCAAACACAGTTCCATAGTGGCTGGATCTAAATGTCCAAACCCCAGCATAGCATCTCAGATTCAGGTAGGAAGTGTACATCTGTATTAGATTCTTGATGAGATTTTGGTTACTGCCTTACATGGATAAAAATGGCCCTGGCTACACAGTCAGGAAAGTGCTCCTTCCTATATATCAGAGTAAAAATTTAATTAGAAGTATTTACTGCAGACTCCTTGCTTCCTATCCTCCATACAGAGGAAACACAACGATTGTGCAGTATTCATATTTTGGGGAGAAAAGCAAAGATTAGAAGTTTCTCCTAGTTCAGTAGCAAAGATAATACAGAGCCAAAGACAGTGACTGGCAGAAATTCAAATGAGTGAGAAAGTTATGTTAAGAGATACAGTAAGAGGATATTAAATTAAGAAGAAATGTCCATTGTGCTTATTTTTTAACTGAAATAGCACTTCAAGAGAATGAAACATTTCCAGTTATTTAAATGTCTTTTGTCCATAACCTCCTTCACCATTGGGGTTATAAACTCTAGTCCCTTTCAAGTTCAAATACTTTTGACCTGTCGACTTCATTTTTTATTTACTTGTGACTTTGAGAAAAGACCACAGAATTTCGAAATTTCACAGTGATATCCAGGTGACATGGTTACACTGTATATACTACATACAGCAGGTTGATTGTGCCATGTTTCAGACTGTACTCTCTGAAATGCTTGTCCTAGAAGATGTCAAAAAATTATCCTTAAATAAAGGAATTCATTGGCACAATAAGTTGGGGTACAGTACATACTGATTTCTCCTCTGAAAAAGTCATGATCTCTTGAACACACAATTTAAACCACTGTTTCCCAAATTTATTTGAAAACTGAACTTTTTTTTTTTCTAGCACATACATAAAGGCCAGATTGAGAAACCCTGACAGATTATTTCCTTTAATCTTTACAGCAATTTTGTTAAAAGTACTATACTGAAAGTCCTGTTTTACAAATAAGGAAACGGAGGGTTTGCCAAATGTCACCAACTGTGAGAAGATAGAACCCAGGTCTCCTCATTCTGATTCCAAGATTCTTTAAAGCTCAGCTGCCTCCTGTGAGTGCTTAAACCATTGTGGCAATTTCCTTATCTGAGAAAACAGGATATTGCTCTGGAAATTATCAAACATATTTTTTTAGGCTTTTATCCACCTGGAATACCCCATCACCACTTCAGCATTACCACCACTTTTTTATATTCTCGTTCTCCCAAGATCAAACTAGAGTCTGATATTCTCCATGAGGTCTTACGATGACAATTTCATCTTCTCATCCAAAATCTTGAGGAATTCTCTGATTCTGCATTCTGTCAGTTACTGGATAGTGCCTCATGTTGTTATATAACTGCCTTATCTGTGTCTACCCTATTTCTCTAACATCAGAGAGTTTGTCTAAATCTTTTATTTATTTACTGTTGGTATTAAACACTCTATATAGTACTTGAATGAATGAATGTATGTATAAGTAAATGGCTAAGTAGATGATGAAATTATGGACACGTAATGTGGACACTGTGTCCTCAATACAAAGCAGTTTAACATTCCAATTCTTAATATTCTTATATAGTGGGGAGAGAGTGGCAAACTGGGAGAGAACTAGGACTTTTTACTAGTTAAGTGACTCTCAAACTTTAGTATTTATCAGAATCACGTGGAGATCTTGTTAAACCACAGTTGGCTAAACTCCACTCTCAGAGTTTCTGATTCAGTAGGTCTGGGATGGGATCTGAGAATTTTCATTGCTAACAAATCTCCAGGTGATGCCAGTGCTGCTGGTCCAAAGTCCACATTTTGAGACAAACTAAGCAAGGATAAATTTGATGAGTTCAATTACTGAGCATGCTACTTTCAGCTGTGGGATTGAGCAAGGTTTGTAAATACTGAGTCTTAGTTTCAGTATTTTAAAAATTAGCTTAAGTTGAAAAGTGATGATGATATAATATTTCAGAAAGAGCCAGGCACACAAAAAGTCATTAACACATAATAGATTGCTTCCTTTCCACCCTTCTGAGGAAGCGGCTGGGAGTGCTTCACACTGCAGTCCTTCCTTTTCCTTGTCTCCATCAGCTCTGGAAAGTTATACTATACTATTCTTCCATAAATGTGCTTAAATCCAACAGCATACTCACTGGAATCAAGATATTGGATAGCAGAAGCAATAACACAGACCTCGGGCACAGAATTCATTACTCACAGCCAATGGCAGTTCTTAGTTCAGACTATAGTCGGTTCCAGTTACAAATATTCCTTGTTCAAGTGCAGGCTTCTGCTTCAAAACAACTCAGAGACACCGACTGCTTTCTGTTTTATCTCCTCATATAGCAGCGATAGCGCTTAGTTATCCCCAATCTGATGCCATTCAGTCTCACTTCATCAAAAGGCACAAAGGAGCCCTATCTTTGCTTTATTACAGCATCCTTTCAACAGACCCTTTGCTTGGGAAAGAACAGAGCTGAGCTTGAATGATATTGCTTAACTTAGGAACTTGATCATTAGCAAAATTAATTGCAAAAACAGAGACTATAGTAGTTTAAAACTTCTCTGGTGAGAGATTTCTCCTAATTTTAAGTGGTTGGATTACAATGATTACGTACCTCTCTTCAGGCTGGTATTGTCAAAATGGTCTCCCTTAAATTTTTTTTTTTTTTTAACCTATTTTGTTGGGCTATTTTACTAGACAGTAAAATTATAGGAATTACATGTTCTTGACTCATTCAATCCTGACAATCAGAGACTATACTGACCCTGTGCCCAGTTGGGTTCTGAGGTTGAGCCTAAGATCTGAGTCACAATCATGCATATTAAAGCTCAACACCTTTATGTTACATAAATCTACCAAAGGCCAGAGCTGGGAATGTCTACAAGGAACAACTCACATTGACTGGCATCAAGTCTTCCAGGCTTCCTCAGCGGGAGTTAGAAAAGGGACAGGTATTACTTGGGGCTCCTGACATGCAATACAGAGAGTTTCTGAAGGTCGAGTGTGACCTCCTATTGCTCTTGGAGAGACAGTTCACTCCATGTTTGGGAAAATGAATTACTCCCACTTGTGTTAACTTTCTGAGAACTTTTGTCCTCAGGTTTCTGGCAATTCTATCCCCACACATCAGCACGACAACTGGGCTGAATAAGTCTGAAACACTGTCAGTGATAGATGAGTGTGCTTATGTTTTGGTGTCTCTGCTTTCTTCACTTTGGCATACAGCTTCTTTTCATCGAAGAGGTAAAACAAACCATGGAGAACATGAAGAGAAAAACCCTTTGTATCTCATCTGACACCAGATGGATCACCCTAGTCCCTGCCAGTAGCAAGCTCGTTAGAATATGAGAAAGGGGAATTGGGATCGCCCGCCACCAAGCAGCCAGTACTTATTAGAGGAAACCATAAAATCATAGATATCAGTCTACTCCAAATAAATGCTCTCTGATTTCAACTGAGCCTTTTGACCAGTGAGCAATCATTTGAATCATCTCTTGTTGAATCATAATTTTATTTGCTATCACAGTTATTTCAAATTGTCTTCATACTTCATGTTTAGAAGCTTCACCCAACACTTGCCAAATCATTACATCATTCTCCTTCTAAGTTATCAGAATATCAGGACTATTTAACAGCGGTTTCCTCAGCTTTTCCTCTCGCTGTTCCTGTATTTTGGATTTACCATCTCTTTCTGCATACCTGACACACTTCTGAGGAACGGGTTCCCATCTCCCTTGCCAAGTCTCTGTGTGTGTGCTCAATCTCACCCCCTCACGCTTCCTTCCACTGATTAGCTATTTCCTCACTTTGCTTTCTCCTTCTTTTTGGCTCTAAAAATTCCTATATACTGGGGACGATATATGACTATTAGTCTTAAAACTACTTTCTCAAAACTTACCTCTCTCTCAAGCTCTTATCCAGCATCTCTGTTTCCTTTCACACCTAAGGTTGGCTTCTGCCCCCACTACAGTATTATAACTGCCATGTTTGTCAGTCTATATCCTCACACTCTCTATTGCATGGAACAAGGTGAGCTCCTCAATTGTTGTGGTTTTAAAAAATGTTTTCTTTGTTATTTGTAGCATCCATGGTTGCTTCCAAATTTTTCATTCCTCTTCTTTTGTCTCCTTAACTGACTCTTATTCAAGATTCCATTTCCTAAATATAGGTGCTTCTTGAGATTCTGTGCTAAACCCTTTTTTTTTCTTTTTTTTGCTTTTCCTTGCTTTCTCCTTTAGTGAGCCCATTTATCATCATGGTTTGAACTCTTTCCACTGGACAAATAACAGTGTATCTCTCTGGTCCCCCTTTCTCTCTAAACACACACTTCATCACCTTCTCAAACTCAAAATATTATAAAATAAATTAAATCCTCTTTTACAATGAACCTTTCCCCCTAGTTTCCTGTTTTGATCATACAACACTATTTCTCTATTTATGTTGTCACCCTCCTACTGAACAGTTTCCATGAGGACTAGTTTGTTCATTCCTCTCTCCTAACAACTTCAATAATCCTGGCACACGGTCACCATTATATAAATATGTGCCCAGTTAATGAATGGGAGAAGGAATGGATGAATCCTGGTTATCTAGGCTTGAAAAACTCTTATTTCCATTACCTCACTAATCAAAATCGTGACCAAGTCTCTTAGGTTTACTTTTACAGCATCTATTCTGTCTGCACTCCGTATTCTGACTGCAGTTACTTTTGGTGGTTTAAATTCCTCTTGCTTGGCCTCTGTCTTTAGCCTCCTAGTTGGTCTTTCCAATGGCTGGAAGCAGTTTCTCACTCCTCTCAATTCCTTCCATACATTTAGGATATTTATTACTTGTTGTAGGTGGCATGGCTACAGCATATATTTTGTAATGGCTCACTAAATTGCGCTCTCATTAAAGTAGAAGTTGTATCATGTTATACTTTTTCTCTTTCATAGCATTTAATGTATATTTCTTTATTATTAAAATAATTGGTGAATAAGCAGATGTGAATGAGTAAATACCACTGTCAGAGTAAACTTCTTAAAGCACAACTCTTACCTGATCATTTCCCTACAGTTAAAACCTTTATGTAATGGTTCCTCATTGCATACTAAATTAAGCTTAAACTCTTCAATTGAGAATTTAACTTCTACCCTACTACTTCTTCCCCCCCCATAACATAGTCCAAAACTACCTTGCCAAGGTTATACCTCTTTCCCTTCCTATAAATCCTGTACTTTGACCATTGCAGGGGAAGCAAAACTTTACCTCTACACACCTTAGGTTTTTAGCTGGGGATCTTTAACAAAAAGACAGATTAACAGGAGAAAAACAAAAAGTTTATTAATGCTTGCTGCATACATCACATGGGAGAAACCTTGACAAAAGTAGCTCAAAGTGATGGCTAGAACTCTGGCTTTCTATATAGCATCTTCAACAAAGAACAGTGCACTTGTAGAGAAATGACAGGAGAAAGAATAGCAGTTTTACTCCTCCAAGGGTGGCAAACTACAGGAAGGTAAATATATTGGAGGGGTCCAACGTAGTAAGGTTTGTTTGCAAATTCCTTTGGTGCCTCTGGGCTGCTAAAAGTCTATCTCCAGTAAAAAGAGAATTTATATCCTGCCTTTAGGCAGAAAAGGGAGAGAGTAGAGAGACCTTTTTCTGCATTTCTGTTTCTTCATTGCCTTCAGCTCAAAATAATATTTATGTCAGAGGCATATTTTAAGGTCACATATTCCAATTTCATTCACTATTCTAGCTTGCTCTACCACTTACAATCCTCATTTTATATAGGTTGTTCTCTCCAAAAGCATTTCCCATCTTTGTTTCTGCCTCTTAAAATCCTATCTACTGTTTAAGACCTATCTCCAAGAGTTCAGCATATTGGAAACAAGGGTAAAACAGGTCAGAGTGAGAAGATAGAAGAAAATAAAGAAACTGGGGACCTGTAGTCTATAGATTTATCTTTTGATAAATCTCTGCCTGAACTATGTGTACTACTTTCCAAAATTCCTGTCACTGTTCTGCTCTTTGTTGTGCACCCATGACTAGCATTTAGCATAGATTGTGTTTAAAATAGTCTAGTCTAGTCAAAATTCTCTAGTCAGTATCAGAGCATATGGGTGTAGTTTCTTCCAACCTCAAGGTGGTCACAGTTTTGCAGGGGTGATCAGCAAGTACATAACAAAATCTAGTATGTGGCAATAGATGAATAAGTTAGGGTTAGAAGAATAGGATAGGCAACCGGAAGATTTTTTCTCATATTTTGTCCAATTTCCTTCTTCATATGATTTCTTGGTTTTCTTTATTACCTGTAATACCTTTATTCACTGGTGCTGGAAGCAGCTTGACTCATTTTTACCAATTTTAATCTCATAAATAAATTTTTATGTAAATACAGGTGGTATCATTTGCTCTCAGGCTGAGAGAGAGAAACCTAGGGCATTGTCTCAGCAACATAGATTCTGGTCCCACTGGATGTAGTCTTAGAGTCAGTGGAAGCCTTTTACCATATCAGTCACTAGTTATTACTAAGTGACCACACATGCATGGCCTTAGGCTGTACAAAGCCAGTCACAAAGATGTAGCCCTCGTTTAGGTGCTTACAACCTGAAACTTTAATTCACAGTTCTGCTCCTAGGATCTGCCAAAATCAAAAGCTCTGCCTGCCAGCTCTCTACTCAGGAAATCATTAATTAACACCTCTTCACAAACAGAGCTAACTCTGATTTTCCTTCTGCTTCATTCATTTTTTTTGTCTTATTATCTTCCTGGCATAAGCAGGTAGGATCAAAAGCTGCACCACTTAGTTAACTTCCATACCACCCTTAAATCTGCCCTAGTATTTTTGTCTCTGCCAGACAAGAGTTTCCTTTCCACCTCACCCAAGGGTATATTCTATTGTGTATTAGAGCTACAAGGATGCAAGCTGACACTCTGGAGAGGATGCTAAACAATGTTAGGGAAACACTAAAAGGCATCCTATTGAGAAAATCATCTGCTTACTAAAGATTAGAACCACATAAGGAAGCCAGACATGCCCAAGTAGGAAGAAGACATAAAAACAGAAGGTCAGAGGGTGTAGGGGTGAGTGACTGAAGGAAAGAAATAAATAGAAATCAAGTGACGCAGAGCCCATGAATTACCTAAAGGCAATGAAAATAAAACAGTATACACAAATATTTGGTGATTAGGTAAAAGTTGGGAAGTTATATGTAAATCTGGAGCTTCTCTTATTCAAATCCTATTCAATTCTTCTGAGAGTAATTTCATCCATTTTCATACTTTAAACTTTAAGCATAGTTGATCCTTTTCATTCATTTATAGAACAGGCATTCATAAGAACACTGCACCTTCCTATGATGACTAATTTGAGGGGAAAAAAAAAAGAGGGCCACTGGTTTAGCAATAATTGCCAGATGGCAGCTGGGATACAACCACCCCCAGGCATCGCAAAGAACTAAAAAGAATAGTTTATTGCAGGTGATAACACCACTTAAAGCAACGCAAATCACGACTAACAGATCTGAGACCAGTGTGGATTGCTTGTTTGGCATTAACTGAGACCTAAATAAAAATCAACTCTGAATCATCCGGGGAAATTAATGACATTTAAATCTATTCTTCTAAGATAAGGGTAAAGCATTCCTAGATTGTAGCTGGGGCTTTTGTGTCTCCAGAAAAAAATTAGCCTGTGAACTCCTCTGACAAGGCTCTGAATAACTCAAATGAATACAGCCTCAGTTCAATTTGGAATTAAATTACCATTTATAGTTCTGCTGGCATCTGTGTTATGCTGGCCTTTAGACAAATGCCTTTATTTTATTTTATTTTATTTTATTTTATTTTATTTTATTTATTTATTTAGCGACTACAGCATGCTTCCATGTTTCTGGATACGGTTTAGATTCTGCCAACGAGATGGGCTTGTATGCAATTTGAAAGGCAGAACATCAAACCCAATTTTCCTTTGCCAGAGGTGAAAGCCACATAGCTCTAGCACATGTGAATTCTTACTAGGGCAGTCTGTATCCATTCCCCTGCCAATCACTCACTTTTGGGGTGTGGGGGCAGCTGAGATGCGGGCAATCATTTTCTGCATTTTCCTGACCTCTAGTGGCAGCAGCTTCTTGACTTTCTGGATCATAGTTGCATCTGTGACTTCACATTTGCTTCCCTAGTCCTTCCAACAGTTTTATGCGCATCGAACTCCCTGTATTAAATCCATTTCGCTTGAAATACCTGGGAGGATTTTGCTCTCTGAAATGAAATAGCCCCCTACACCACTCCTATGGTTAAAATATGAGAACATTTTCTCACACATGGCAGTCAATGGTGACAGCTATTTTATCTTGTTGCTCTATTTTTAAACATCTCTATTCAGACATAATTCATATACCACAAAATTCATCCTTTTAAAGTATATGATTCAACAGCTTTCATATATTCAGAATTGTGCGTCCATCCCCGCAGTTGATTGATTTTAGAACTGTCTAATACTCCCAAAAGAAACTCTACACACCTTAACCATCACTCTCCATTGTGACTGGCTTCTTTAACGTACTTCTAACTTTAACTTCTTTAACGTACTTCAAGGTACGTTTATGTAGCATGTATCACTACTTTGTTGCTTTACAGAGCTGAATAATATTCCATTATATGGACAATACCACATTTTTAATCTATTCATCAGTTGAGGAATATTTGGATTGTTTTAACTTTTGGCTATTATGAACACATATCTATAAACATTCATCTACAGTTCTGGTTCTATAAGTATTCATGACATAAGTTTTTAGTTCTCTTGAGTATATATCTAGGAGTAGAATTTCTAGATCATATTAACAGTATATATAATCATTTGAGCAACTTCCAGACTATTTTCCAGAGCACTTGCACCACTTTACATTCCTACCACCAGTGAATAAAGGGTCCACTTTTTCCACATCCTTGCCAACACTTCTTATTATCTTTTTAATTACAGCCACCCTAATGGATGTGAAAGTGTATCATGGGGGTTCTGATTTGCATTCATCTGATAGATAATGATGTTGAGCTTCTTTTTATGTGTTTTTTAGTCACTGCATGTGTATTTTCCTCTTTTTTATTGGGTTATTTATCTTGAATATTGGGTTGTAAGGATGCTTTATGTATTATAGACACAAGTCCCTTATCCAACAGATAATTTGCAAATATTTTCTCTCATTCTATGGGCTGTCTTTTCACTTTCTTGATGTTGTCCTTTGAAGAACAACACTTTTTTTTTTTTTTTTTTTTACGGTACGCGGGCCCTAACTGCTGTGGCCTCTCCCATTGTGGAGCACAGGCTCCGGACGCGCAGGCCCAGCGGCCGTGGCTCACAGGCCCAGCCGCTCCGCGGCATGTGGGATCCTCCCAGATCAGGGCACGAACCAGTGTTCCCTGCATCGGCAGGCGGACTCTCAACCACTGCGCCACCAGGGAAGCCCGAAGAACAACACTTTTTAAAAAATTTTATTTTTATAATAATCCTGTTTATCTATTGTTTCTTGTGTTGCTTGTGCTTTTAGTGTCATATCTAAGAAAATGCCTAATCTAAGGTTGCAGAGATTTATGCCTATATTTTTTCTAAGAGTTTTAAAGTTTTAGCCCTTACATTTAGGCTTTCAATTCATTTTGAAATTATTTTTTGCCTATGGATAAAGTAGAGATCCATGTGGATATCCATTTTTCCAGTACCATTTGCTGAAAAGACGTTATTTTCCCATTTATTTGTCTGGATACACCAGCCAAAAAAAAAATTCAATTGGCTGTAAACATGAAGGTTTCTTTCTGGACTATCAATTCCTTTCTATTGATCTATATGTCTATCTTTATTTCATTACCACACTGTCTGGATTGCTATAATTTGATTAGTAAGTTTTGAAATTGGGAACTCTGAGTTCTCCAATTTTGTTCTTCTTTTTAAAGTTGCCTTTTTTTTTTTTTTCTATTCTTACTCCATTGAATTTCCACATGAATGTAATCAGTCAGCTTATCAATCTCTATAAAGAAGCCAGGTGGAATTTTGATAGAGATTGTGTTAAATTTGTAGGTCAGTTTGAGAACTGCCATCTTAACAATATTAATTGTTCCAATCCATGAACATGGGATGTCTTTCAATTTATTTTGGTTATTTTAGTTTGGTTTTATAGTTTTCAGAGTATAAGTAAGTTTTGTACTTATTTTGTTAAATTTATTCCTAAGTATTTTTTGATGCTGTTGTAAATGGTGGTGTCCCCTGATTGACAATGGGTAGCCTGCTCATTGTATATCAGTTTTGCTTCTGGGGGGTGGTGGCCTAGCTTTTAAAGTGCCACAGAGATTTCAAGTCAAGGTTACACACCCCACTTGATTATTGTATTAATGCAGACAATTTTAAACATATCCTCCAATTTTGGTTAAAATCTGAACTAAGTTTTAGCTAATATGGATGATGAACTTAGTTGAGATGTTCCACTTGAGGTGCTCCACAGTATATTACATTTATGCCTTGATAGTTAAAACTTGGTCCCATTTTTACAGCCATTTTGCATGGTGTGATAATGAACAGGAAAATGGATGGAAAGTGACTTTATTTTTGTTTTTACAGATAAAAATATTGATTCATTCTGGGTAGTTGTAATATTGGTGATTCAAATTTTTTAAAAATCTTGGTATTCACAGAATTTTCTTCAATCTGCATGTGTAGCTTTCATAACAACAAAAAAGGATGGTATGTAAAACAAAACAAAGCAATGGGTTTACCTGAGATACATCCACTAATGGAAGCGTGGCCTGAATATAATAGAGAAATAGCTTCAATATTTAAAGTCTTTTTCTGTTACTAAAAACAGGAACTGGCTTTGGTGGTGCTGGTTCCCTGATCCTCTTTGCTGCACTTTTTTTACATTCTGTCCAGTTGCCTAGGTTTGTTTTCACTGCTGTCATTTGTAGCAGGGTGAGGGATACTAGGTACTAATTATAGAATAAATGAAAGAATAAAAATTTCCAAAAGACATGAAAATTTCCTTAGTAAGATTGATCTAAAAATCATGTTGCTTTTTACCTAATAAATGTGTTTTAAATTCAGTCCCTCCTCTTTATCATGTTTTATGCCACAGGATTATTTCAGGCCATCATTGCCTGACACTTTGCAATAGCCTGGTAGCCTCTTTCACTACTTACTGCCCAGCTGGGACAACTACACATTATGGTCAGGTTGAACTGCCTAAATCCCAACATATAATGTCACTTTCTGTAGTAGGTTGAATGGTGGGCCCCTGAAAAGATATGATTACATCCCAAAACCCATGAATATAACCTTATATGAAAAAAAAAGACGGTCTTTTGCTAATGTAATTAAGAATCTTAAGATGAAATTATCTTGGATCATCCCTGTGGGCCCTAAATCCAAAGACGAGTATCCTTATAAGAGACACAGAGTGGAGAAAGAGAAGAGGAGAAGGCCATGTGAAGTTGGAGGCAGAGATCGGAATTATGCAACCATGAATAAAGGAATGCTAGGAGCCACCAGAAGCTGAAAGAAGCAAGGAAGCATTCTCTTCTAGAGTCTGCAGAGGGACTGTGGTCCTGCCAACATATTTATGTCAAACTTCTGAACTCCAGAATTGTGGGAAAATAAATTTCTGTTGTTTTAGACCACAAAGTTTATGATAATTTGTTATAACAGCACTATGAAATGAATATACTTCTCAATCTATAAATTCTTCTTATATCTCCATGATCTAAAACTGTGTTTCTCAAACTTAAGAACTCGTAAACCTTTAAGACTATTTCTATAGGCCCCTGGGATCCATGGACCCCATTTTGAGAAATATTGCAAATTCTTGTCACCATCTGGTTTTGCATTCAATGAGTATTTCCTATGCACCAGACATTGTTGTAGTCTAGGAGTACATCAGAAATGTGATTGGTACAATCTCCACTCTTTTGAAATTTATATATCCATGGGAAGACTGAGTAAGATAATTATAGATACTCATAACGACTATGAATAAAACATAGGCTCATGGGATAGAGTGCGAACAGAGTGCCAAACACTTCTACTTTCAAATGGATGGTCAGGAAACTCCTCATTGAGGAGATGACTCTTAAGCAGGAAATGGTTAAAATGAAGCAGCCACTCAAGCAAAGTGAGAGAATAACATTTTAGATGGAGAGTGTGGGAGATTTGAAAAGAAAGGTGTATGGGGCCAGATTCTGGACAGTCTTGTAGGCACTGATGGAGACTGTAGATGTTAGTCTAGGTACAAGGCACAATCATTAGTAGGTTTTAAGTAGGAGAGTGATATGATGTGATTTCCTTTATAAAAATAAAATCACACTTTTGTGAAAAATTAATTTAAATTCCTTATTGAGGGCATTAAGAGGAAGTGCAGAAATGAGTTTGAATCTCAGACTAGGAGGAAAATGTGGAAAGGACTGTAAGGATGAATGTCATATTATGGAGGTACAAATAGCAGAACCTTTTGTTGGACTGTATGCAGGAAGTGGGGAAAAGAGGAATGGGCATCAAGAGGAAGTACAGAAATGAGTTTCAATCTCAGACTAGGAGGAAAAAGTGGAAAGAACTGGAAGGATGAATGTCATATTATGGAAGTACAACTAGCAGAACCTTTTGTTGGACTGGATTTAGAAAGTGGGGAAAAGGAGAATGGGCCTTACAAATCTGGATGAATGAGGTCATCCTTTTGAAGGTAGAAAAAAAGGTAATAGGTTTGTAGGGGAGAAAATTAGGAGTTCTGCTTTGGAAATGTGAAGTTTAAAATACTACTAGCTATTCAAGGGCTTCCCTAGTGGCGCAGTAGTTGAGAGTCTGCCTGCTGATGCAGGGGACGCGGGTTCGTGCCCCAGTCCGGGAGGATCCCGCATGCCGCAGAGCGGCTGGTCCTGTGAGCCATGGCCGCTGGGCCTGCGCGTCCGGAGCCTGTGCTCCGCAGCGGGAGAGGCCACAGCGGTGAGAGGCCCGCGTACCGCAAAACAAAAACATAACAAAACAAAAAATACTATTAGCTATTCAAGTAAAAGTGACATATTGACATTTACATAAATGAAGTAAATGCTCATTGAAGAGGTCAGGACTAAAAGCATATACTTGGGACTTATCAGCATGTAGATGATGTTAAAGAAATGAGACTGGGTTAAATCAATGTCAGAGAATACAGAGACAAGAATAGGAGAAGAGGAGAGAGGAGAGAAGGGAGAGGAGAAGAGGGAGAGGGTCAGGGAAGAGAGGACAAGAAAGACTGAGCCCTAGGGAATACCAGCATTTAAATTCTTACAGATTAGGGTGTCTCTACCATAAGAGAAAAGGCTGGAGAGTACAACCTCATAGAAACAAGGAGAAGAAAGTGTTCCAATAGGAAGTGATTTCTCATCTCTACTGTATGCTGTTAAAAGTTTGTATACGGTGAAGAACAGAGCACTGACTTAGTAATGTGGAGGTAATTGGTGATTTCCAAAGAGCAGTTGTGGTAGACTTATGAGTATGGAAGTCCAACTGTAATAGATTTAGGACAGAATGAAAGGCTATAAAGTGGAGACAGGAACTAGGTATCATTAGAGGTTAGTTTTTTGGGGTTTTTTTCCATAGAATGGAACCAGAGAGATAGAATAATATGTAGAGGGATATGTTGGACCACAGGTGGCATTTTCTAAGACAGGAGACAAAAGACTGTATTTGTGTACATGTGGAGATGCATAAATAGAAAGGAAGAAACTGATGAATCAGAAAGAAAAGAGTTACTGGCAGCAAAGAAGTCCTTGGGGAGCAAAAGAGGATGATATTCCCGGCACACAGGAAGAATTTAGCCCATGATAGAAGCAGGAAAAACTCCTTAACTATATCAAGAGGGAAGAAAAACTGTAGGATAGAAGGAAGCTGCAACTGTTGTCAGCATTTAAAGTGGTCATCAAATGTGCCAGAATATTCATTTATTTTAGATCATTATCAAAATTTTAAAATTAATTTTTAAAAACCTTTCAGAGTCATGAACACCTGAAAATGTATCAGCCCACTCAGTTTGATAAATAAAAGTCTACAAAATGAAGTCCAAATTTGTAATCTTGACTTCTTGAACTCATGAGGCCAGTTTCTTAAATATGTATATAACTCTTCATCATTTTTTTTTCTTTAGAAACAAAGTCTCTCTCATTAAAAAGCTTTTGTCAACATTGTAATAGTCTTTAGCCAAAGTCTAAACTGGAAGAGAGTATACCTAGGGAATACACATCCTTAACTTTCTTTGTTCTTTTGGACCATGGTGGTTAACGGTTTTTTACTGGAGGTTCTATTCTCCAGTTTGTTGTGATCCAGCCTACTATTTTACCGTTCATTATTTTGAACTATGCTTTATTGTCCTAGAGAAGATTTAGACTTCCCACACTTCCTGCATGAACTTTTTTGTCCACATGGAATGCTGTTAAGCTCACCATTCTATTCCATTTCTTAGCATAGTACTCACTCCATCAACTGTTGTTGAAAGGTTTCTGGGACATTGAAGATGCAGATATACAATATAAGTCATATTTTCTGTTTTCCACACATAACGTGCTAATATGTAATTCAGAAGGAGGAGAGCATATTTTTAGGTCAGAGGGGGTCTAAAGTAGGTTCATTAAAGAGGTAAAATCCCATCTGAGCAGAACAGTAAAGGATGTTAGCCATCCTTGGTAGAGGCTGAGGTAAAGGACCAGATAAGGAAAGAAACCAACATGATTAAAGGACAGAATATATACCATCCCTGACTTTGGCTGAATCATAGGTACATGAAAGGAAAATAGTGAAATGAAATTGTAAATGTAAATTCAGACTGGGTTAGGAAGTGATCTAGCTTAGAGATACAGGTCAAACACTGCCAGCATAGATCTGAAATTAACGGATAGCCATTGATGTTTTTTAAGGTGGGAGGTATTACATGATTAGAACCACGCTTCTGAAAGGTAGATGAGGCAGCTACGTGCCTGGGAGACAAAGTTGAAGGGCTGTGACTAGCAACGGTTGTCAACCTTGTGAAAGATCTTGCTTTGGAAAAGGAGGTTAAACTAGACACATATCCATGGTCAGTTCTTTTTCCATTAGGTTTCTTTTAAAATGCAATAGTTTATAAACAAATGAAAAAAATGTCCCAAATAAAACAAGGTCAGAAATTTTATTGACTCCTTAAACATCCACTAAATGCGGAAAGCAATGACCTTACTTTCTGCTGAGACCTTCCTGAAAGCTTGCCAAAGTGGAAAGCTTCAGAATATCCTGATCATTTGTCAAGAGGCTCAAATTTGTTACTCCTAAAAGGATCAGTATTCTACAGCTGGGATAGGTCCTAATGACATCAGCTAAATATTTTACAGTGCCCTAAACATTGTTTTTGAATGCTAACAGAAAAGATGACCATTTTATTTCCTTATTTTTCAATGCATTAGTTACTTATCTGCTTAAATGTTTATTCCATTTTTTGTTTCTTCTTCTAAATGACCTTAAATATATCTTTATTTCTATATTTATCTGTCTAAAATGTACACAGCAATATAGGACAGGGTAAGACCTGCTTAAGAGACATTATAAAGATGTTATCAAACTTATTAGAATGTAGAATGTGATACTGTACATAAATCTATCTTACTTTCCCTATTCAGGAGATTCTTCATTCTAAGAGTCAAAATCTCTGAAGATTTTAAAGATTTAAGCTATACATTTCCTTTACTTTTTTAAAAGAGGGGGTTGCTTGCTTTCACACATGTAATAAAAAAAATTGCTTAGAGAGGAATAAAAAAGGGGACTTAACACTGCTTCATAGATGATTTATAAATAATTGATTGAAGAAATACATAAAAACCAACTACATTTTTAATGCACTGTCCTTACAAGCAAATATATAGAAATAATAAAGTTTAACGTAAAGTAACTTTACTGTAAAATCTTTAGTAAGTCATGTTGCATCTTGAGCCACAAGCGATAATCCTAGTATAATCCAAGGTACTGGTTGTTGATTGTTTTTTATTCTCAGAAGGAATGAAATAAAAATCTACATTCATAGTAATTAGCTCACTTTTTAGGTTAGGAAACAAAATGAAGCTGATTTAGCTATAATGATTTCAGACATTAAAGCAAAACACATTTTTAGGATTTCTACAAAAGTGATCAAAGTTTAAATTCACCCAAAAGATGTAACAATTTTAACTGCATTTGCCTCTAATAAGCTAGCCTCAAATTGTATAAATTTTTTTAAATGGATACAATTACTGGGAGGTTAAGGTAAATCTACTAATATAGAGGGTGAATTCAACATCCTTCTATTAATTGTTGAAAAGACAAATAGCCAAGAAGTAACTGAAGATATGAACAGTAAAAATAACAACTTTATTCTAATGGAGTTACACAGATTTCTGGGCCCTCAAATTAGAGTAAACAAATTTTTCTTGAGTGCATATGGCACAATTCACAAAATTATTTACTAGGTCATGAATCAGAAAACAATAAATTTCAAAGCATAGATATCATGCAGCTCATGTTCTCTCAGGATTATTCAATTCAGTTAAACATGCAAAAGAACAACAACAAAAGATGAATAAATAAACCCCCATACGTTTGGAAGTTTTTAAAAAACTTATCTAAACAACTTGTGGGAAAATTTGGCAATGTAAATTTTTAAAAATAATTAAGGATAACTACATTGTACATTAAACCCTGTGGGAAAATGCAGAAACAATATTTTAAAGGAAATGTATAGCCTTAAATCTTTATACTAGGAAAGAAATACGGTTAAAAATTAGTCATAAAAGGAACACAGATTAAATTCCAAATTTGAAGTAATGATGGGAGCAGATCAATGAACTAGAAACACTTGCACATGAGTAGCATGTGTACCAGGGCAAGACGATACATAATAACAAAAACTGGAAAAAGCACATATGCTAATCACTAGTGGAATAT
The DNA here is from genome assembly GCF_039906515.1 of Pseudorca crassidens. Lineage (NCBI taxonomy): Eukaryota > Metazoa > Chordata > Mammalia > Artiodactyla > Delphinidae > Pseudorca > Pseudorca crassidens. The sequence continues at coordinate 17,381,334 of NC_090299.1, forward strand.
ACACATACATTTTGTTATAATCACATTGGAATATTAAACAGTAGAAAAAAGGAATGAAAGAAATCTGCATGCAAGAGATTGGATACATCTTGGTATTAACCTGTCATGTAGAATGAATTGGAAAGTATCTGAAAGAAAGAAAAAGTCCCCCAAGATAGTATGCAGTGTATACTATTATACACTTTAAAAACAAGCATTACATTTTTAAACTTTTTATTTTGAGATAATTATAGATTCACATACCATTGCAAGAAGTCATACAGAGAAATCTTGTACTCTTTATGCAGTTTCCCCCATTAGTAACATCTTGCAAAACCATACCACAATATCACAAGGATATTCACACTGATACACACCATCAACCTTATTCGTATTTCCCAAATTTAACTTGTACTCATTTTTGTGGATGTATTAGTTCTATACAGTTTTATCACATGTATACATTTGTATATGGAGCACTATAGTCAAGATATAGAACAATCTATCTCAAGAATCCCTCCTATTTCTTCTTTATAACCACACCTCCCCAACCTTATCCCTTACTTCTGATAACTACTGATCTGTTCTATGTTGCTATAGTTTTGTTATTTCAAGAATCTTCTGTAAATGAAATCATACAGTATGCAACCTTGGGGACTGAATTTTTTCTCTGTTACTCCCTGTTGATTCATCCATGTCGTTGCCTCTATTAGTCATTTTTCCATCTTATTGCTGAGTAGTTTTTCATGGTATGGATGTACCACAGTTAGTTTAACCATTCACCTGTGAAGGACATCTGTGCTGATTTCAGTTTGTAGCTATTATGAATAAAGCTGCTATTTCTCTTCATGTACAGATTTTTGTTTGTTTTAATGAACATGAGTTTCTATTTCTCTGGAATAAATGCCTGAGTTTTCCATAGCTCTGCTGTATGATAATTGTATGTTTAGTATTATACAAAAGTGTCAAACTGTTTTCCAACGCGGCTGTATCATTTCACATTCCCACCAGCAATGTTCAAGTGATTGTTTCTCCGCATTCTTGTCAGTATTTGTTATTGTCCTTATTTCTTATTTTAGCCATTCTGATAGGTGTGGTTAGGATCTCTCACTGTGGTTTTAATTTGCATTTTCCTAATGGCTAATGATGCTGAAAATCTTTTTATCTGCCAAATGTTTTCTATGCATTTTTCCTAAAAGTTTTATACTGAAGTCCATTACCCGCTGTGAGTTAATTTTTGTATGAGGAAAGAGGTTTAAGTCATGATTTATTTCTTTACTTATGGATGTACAAGTGCTTCTGCATCATTTGTTGGAAACAGCATAGGAATAATGTCAAAGATTGGGTTCTCTGGAAAACAGAAACTGAGAGGGAAATTTGTGTGTATAAAAGGAAGGAAGAGGAGAGGCTGGACTAAGTGAGATGCAGTCTCAGAAAAGAGCCTCAGCAGCCCTCGCAAGCTCTCGAGGTGGAATGGGTCCAGAGAGTTGTCCTGCATTGGAGCGAGGGACCTGGACCTATACACCCATCCCAGTCTCCTCCCACACAGCACATGCGCGCGCATGCGCACATACACACTCACTCACTCACTCACTCACACTGATTGGATGTGTGCTGTCTCCGAAAGGAAGTGACCTTGGATGGGAAGAGTCTCAGGTAATTCCAAGAGGGAGCTGCAGGAAGACTTGCCAATCACCGACATTCCCGGCGCTTGGCTGGATAAACTCCTCAATCTTAAACAGATGATCCAGGCAGCTAACTTCAGCATCCACGACAAATGATAAATTCAAAACGCAAAATAATGTTTAGCTCTGGGAGTGGGGAAGACAGAGGAATGGTATAGTGGAGGAGCCCTTAGAAGTGACTTATTTGTAAGGCTTTTGTGTTTGTTTTGGGAGGTAGTTTCCCAGGGGTTCATTATGTTATTAAATGAGTAACTAAAAATGTGAAGAAATCAAAAAGTAATAAAAAGAATCTTATACTTGGACCAATGATGATAGTTCTCATATACCAAAAATCAATATATAAAATGAAAGGTAATTTAGATAAATGAACTTGTGATTCTTCCTAAAAGAAAAATGTTAGCTTCAGAAGCTGAAGCATTTCATTGCCCAGTTGAACTTCTTCTCCAGCACACCTTGTACTAGTATGTTTCCTATGCCTCATGTTTCCTCTCACCTTAATATCAAATAAAATGTTCTTAATCCATTCTGAAAATCTATCCACGACTTTTGCTATTTGCTAATTTGCTATTCTGTTCTTGGAAATTACCCAGACAAAGCAATGAATGATTCCAAAGTCTTAAAATTTAGTATTACTTTCTTGTCTTTTTAAGAGAGAAATCATGGTTTGATTTTCCTATTTCTTATACATGAATTCAGTAAAAGTGCACGTGGGGGAAATCGCTGAAAGCTGAAATAACTGAGACTCCTGCAGATAATTTCCATTTCCAGTCTGATTCAGTAATTTCCATTTCCAGTTAGCTTCACTAGAATGAAAGTCTGTGAACTGTCATATATTTGCTAACAGCAATTCTCCTGGGGGAAAAAAATCATTTGTTGTCTCTGAAGTATGACTCTTTAGGCAGAGGATAATGTGTTTACTCTGTGGTGTCTGAGTTTTCGTCTTAGCTTGAATTTGCCTTTACTTAAGTGATGGGTCCTGGGTGTGGGGAAGGGAGTGGTAAGGGGATAAAGGTCAGGTTCCCTTGATGGCACGAATTTGACAAGGAATTCAAATTCAGTCGTTTCCAATTCATCACCTACACTTCTCTAGAAACCTGTATGCTATGTGCTCCAATTTCCGACTTTTCATTCTTTGAAGTTTGTTTATGATTTGCAGGCATGCCAAGAGTGATATGAATATAAAAGAGCATTCAGAGTCATTGTTTCTGCAGTTGCTTTGCTAATCTGTAAAGTGCATCTCCCTGCATTTTGATTGCAGTGCCAATCAGGTTCTCCCTGTGCACGTGTGGTACTGCCATTCCGCTATATGACTTTTGATGGCAACAACCAGAATTTGTACAGAACCTCCATTTTTAAAGTTACCCCAGTGCAAAAAGCATTGCTGTTTAAGGATTTACACAAATGTCACAATTATAATATGTTACAATAAATGCTGCTATATATATTTTGTATAAAATGCTTTGTCACAATTTTTCTTCTCTGGTATGGAACTTAGAAGAGAAAATGAGATCTTTGAGTAGGAATTCTAGTAAATGTTTCTCATTTTCTCATTACACTACTAGGGAGTAGGTGTGATTATTGTCATTTTACAAATTGTGACTGAAACTAGGATACGTTAGGTTATCTGAAGGGTAAGAGAGACTGATAAGGTTGCTAGAGTGGAACTCATTTTCTTTCCCATCACACTAGAATTTCGTCAATTTTTTTCTGAGTGACTTGGATTTTAACAAGAATTCAAACCCAACAAACAACAAAAAAGAGTTTGGCTGCATGATATAATATTTGGAAAATCTAGGTTAATCTATGTTGCTCAAATTTCTTCACAGCAATACTTCTCAAAATTTTAATAGTATGATACAGTGCAATGTAACCCATCCACCCCCCAAAGATGTAGGGTTTCCTTGTTTAACTTATAAACATCTCAAGAGAAATACTACTCCAAGGTACAGAATTTGAGAAAGGTGCTGCTTCCAAAGTATATAGACTTCTCAATAAAGTGGTTTTTTGAAAAAAAAAAAAAACTAGCTCAGTTTCAAAAGCAGAAAGTCACAAAATCACTTTTTCCACAAGGTATAAAGGAAACATTTACTTGGAGTGACTGCAAGTATGTGCTGAGGGTTACATGTATTTTGTTCTCAATGTTTTCTTAAAACCACAGGAAGGGATTAGGTTTTATATATTCTCTCAGATCTTCACATCTTTAAAGGCAGACAAAGGCATCAGGGTAGGCTGTGATTTATTCTCCAGAGGATTCCTATTTGCATTTTATAAGCATTTTTGTTTTGGCATATGTTCTACCAAGAAGCCTAGAAAAGACTTCAGAACATGGCAGGCCTTTGATAAAAGGAAGGCAAATTGTCCCACACAGTGCTTTTCACACTGTTGGCCAAAAAAATTGGGTGGGGGAGGGGTTCTTGGCACTCATACTTTCCTTCTTTCCGCTCTCCACCCTTTAACACACACCTATACATAGCACACATGCATATACACTCACAAACAATGCTAATGGGCAAACCAGGAGAAGTAAAATGTGGATCATGATATAGGTATAATACTTTGAAATCTCTAGTCTTCAGCATTTGAAAGGAAGCTGATACATGATTTTATCATCCTAATGCATTTCTTTCAATTTGTATAAATCAATATTTATCATGCTTCTACTACCTCTCAGGATTTATAGTAGAAATAAGGAGGCCAAGTATGAACAAGATAGAAAAAGCCCCTGAAGACTTGGGGCTTAAAGTCAGGTATGAACATTGAGGTGGAAATTGAAGTGTGAAGAGGTTCAGGGCACAAAGCATTGGGTCAAAATGTGGGGATTTATACTTGTCTAGGAATGAGGAAGGTTTCCTTAAAGAACTAACTCTTAAACTGACAGGAAAGGATGAACAGGAATAGGGTGAAAATGAAGGAGTAATAGCATCTCATATAAATATATGCCCCCTTCCCAACACACACACACACGCAAAATCCCAGAACCAATAGATTCTGTAAATACAGTTTAAGTCCCCTGCATACGAACGAGTTCCATTCCGAGAGTGCGTTCGTACGTAGGTCCAGTTTGTTCATTAAGTCCAACAAAGTTAGCCTAGGTGCCCAGCTAACACAATCGGCTATATAGTGCTGTACTGTAATAGGTTTATAATACTTTTCACACAAATAATACATAAAAAACGAACACAAAAATAAAGAAAACATTTTTAATCTTACAGTACAGTACCTTGAAAAGTACAGTAGTACCAGCTACATCATTGCTGCTTTTACGCTTTCTTCCGGACATCCTGGGCTTGAAATAAAGATACTATACTACCATACTCTATACAGTACTGTAAAGTACACAAAAGCACAACCACTTGTAGAGGATGCACACACATGACAATGTACAAACTAACTTACGTAACTGGACATGTGAAAGCATGTTCACATATTTGAAAGTTCACAATTTGAAGGTTCATATGTAGGGGACTTGCTGTAATGCTTGAAATCGGAAAGAATCTCAGAAGATTTAAATAGCATAAAGGACAAAGGTAAAGTGAGATAAGGCTAGAGCTATACGGACCAGACTGTGGATAGTTTTGTAAGGATTTTGTATATTTTAAAACAATGTGAAGTTACCACACAGTTCTAAGAATGCAACGACAGTTATATTTTCAAAAAAAGATTCCTCTGGTTTCCGGGCCAAGAATGAATTAGAAAGGGCAAACACGGACATGAAGAGAGTGATTAGGAAACTTCTACAGTGATAATTATTTGAATTTCAATGATGACAAAAGAAGAAATTTTAATATTCTAGACATATTTCTGAGGTAGGAAAAACAATTTCATGAATGATTAGATGTGGAATATGAGGGAGAATGAAAAATCAAGGATTGCTTCGAGGTTTTAAGTTTGATTACCTTGGGAGATGTGGTCCCTTTTGCAATGAAATTTTTTTTTTTTTGGACTTCGGTACGATCTTTCTTCTTATTTTTTCTTTTAACGTTCTAATTGGAGTAAAATTGCTTTATAATGGTGTGTTACTTTCTGCTTTATAACAAACTGAATCAGTTATACATATACATATATCCCCACATCTCTTCCCTCTTGCATCTCCCTCCCTCCCACACTCCCTATCCCACCTTTCTAGCTGGTCACAAAGCACCAAGATGATCTCCCGGTGCTATGCGACTGCTTCCCATTATCTATCTAATTTACATTTGGTAGTGTACATATAGACATATATACACTACCACTCTCTTTGTCCCAGATTACCCTTCCCCCTACCCATGTCCTCAAGTCCATTCTCTAGTAGGCCTGCATCTTTATTCCTGTCTTGCTGCTCGGTTCTTCATGATCTTTTTTTTTTAGATTCCATATACATGTGTTAGCATACGGTATTTGTTTTTCTCTTTCTGACTTACTTCACTCTGTATGACAGACTCTAGGTCCATCCACCTCATTACAAATAGTTTAATTTCGTTCCTTTTTATGGCTGAGTAATATTCCATATATATGTGCCACATCTTCTTTATCCATTCATCTATTGATGGACACTTAGGTTGCTTCCATGTCCTGGTAATTGTAAATAGAGCTGCAATGAACATTGTGGTACATGAATCTTTTTGAATTATGGTTTTCTCAGGGTATATGCCCAGTAGTGGGATTGCTGGGTCATATGGTGGTTCTATATTTAGTTTTTAATGAACCTCCATACTGTTCTCCATAGTGGCTGTATCAATTTACATTCCCACCAACAGTGCAAGAGGGTTCCCTTTTCTCCACACCCTCTCCAGCATTTATTGTTTGTAGACTTTTTGATGATGGCCATTCTGACTGGTATGAGATGATATCTCATTGTAGTTTTGATTTGCATTTCTCTAATGATTAATGATGTTGAGAATTCTTTCATGTGTTTGTTGGCAATCTGTATATCTTCTTTGGAGAAATGTCTATTTAGGTCTTCTGCCCATTTTTATCTTGTTTGTTTTTATGATATTGAGCTGCATGAGTTGCTTGTATGTTTTGGAGATTAATCATTTGTCAGTTGCGTCATTTGCAAATATTTTCCCCCATTCTAAGGGTTGTCTTTTCGTCTTGTTTATGGTTTCTTTTGCTGTGCAAAAGCTTTGAAGTTTCATTAGGTCCCATTGGTTTATTTTTGTTTTTATTTCCATTTCTCTAGGAGGTGGGTCAAAAAGGATCTTGCTGTGATTTATGTCATAGGGTGTCCTGCCTATGTTTTCCTCCAAGAGTTTTATAGTGTCTGGCCTTATATTTAGGTCTTTAATCCACTCTGAGTTTATTTTTGTGTATGGTGTTAGGGAGTGTTCTAATTTCATTGTTTTACATGTAGCCGTCCAGTTTTCCCAGCACCACTTATTGAAGAGGCTTCCTTTTCTCCACTGTATATTCTTGTTCATTTATAAAAGATAAGGTGTCCATATGTGTGTGGGTTTATCTCTGGGCTTTCTATCCTGTTCCATTGACCTATATTTCTGTTTTTGTGCCAGTACCATGCTGCCTTGATTACTGTAGCTTTGTAGTATAGTCTGAAGTCTGGGAGCCTGATTCCTCCAGCTCCGTTTTTCGTTCTCAAAATTGCTTTGGCTATTCGGGGTCTTTTGTGTTTCCACACAAATTGTGAACTTTTTTGTTCTAGCTCTGTGAAAAATGCCAGTGGTAGTTTGATAGGGATTGCATTGAATCTGTAGATTGCTTTGGGTAATAGAGTCATTTCCACAATGTTTATTCTTCCATTCCAAGAACATGGTATATCTCTCCATCTGTTTGTATCATCCCTGATTTCTTTCATCAGTGTCTTATAGTTTTCTGCATACAGGTCTTTTGTCTCCTTAGGTAGGTTTATTCCTAGGTAGTTTATTCTTTTTGTTGCAGTGGTAAATGGGAGTGTTTTCTTAATTTCACTTTCAAATTTTTCATCATTAGTGTATAGGACTGCAAGAGATTTCTGTGCATTAATTTTGTATCCTGCTACTTTACCAAATTCACTGATTAGCTCTAGTAGTTTTCTGGTAGCATCTTTAGGATTCTCTGTGTATAGGATCATGTTATTTGCAAACAGTGACAGCTTTACTTCTTCTTTTCCGATTTGGATTCCTTTTTCTTTCTTTTTCTTCTCTTGATTGCTATGGCTAAAACTTCCAAAAGTATGTTGAATAAGAGTGGTGAGAGTGGGAAACCTTGTCTTGTTCCTGATCTTAGTGGAAATAGTTTCAGTTTTTCACCATTGAGGACGATGTTGGCTGTGTGTTTGTCATATATGGCCTTTATTGTGTTGAGGCAAGTTCCTTCTATGCCTACTTTCTGGAGGGTTTTTATCATAAATCGGTGTTGAAATTTGTCAAAAGCTTTCTCTGAATCTATTAAGATGATCATATGGTTTTTCTCCTTCAATTTGTTAATATGGTGTATCACATTGATTGATTTGTATATATTGAAGAATCCTTGCATTCCTGGGATAAACTCCACTTGATCATGGTGTATGATCCTTTAAATGTGCTGTTGGATTCTGTTTGCTAGTATTTTGTTGAGGATTTTTGCGTCTATATTCATCAGTGATATTGGTCTGTAGTTTTCTTTTTTTGTGACATCTGTGTCTGGTTTTGGTTTCAGGGTGATGGTGGCCTCATAGAATGAGTTTGGGAGTGTTCCTCTCTCTGCTATATTTTGGAAGAGTTTGAGAAGGATAGGTGTTAGCTCTTCTCTAAATGTTTGATAGAATTAGCCTGTGAAGCCATCTGGTCCTGGGCTTTTGTTTGTTGGAAGATTTTTAATCACAGTTTCAATTTCATTACTTGCGATTGGCCTGTTCATATTTTCTACCTCTTCCTCATTCAGTCTCGGAAGGTTGTGCATTTCTAAGAATTTGTCCATTTCTTCCAGGTTGTCCATTTTATTAGCATATAGTTGCTTTTAGTAATCTCTCATGATCCTCTGTATTTCTGCAGTGTCAGTTGCTACTTCCCCTTTTTCATTTCTAATTCTGTTGATTTGAGTCCTCTCCCTATTTTTCTTGATGAGTTTGGCTAATGGTTTTAATACATTGAATTTTAAGTTAACAACCTATGTTCAATTTAACCAGTGCTTACAGAACTAGTGAGAAAGTGTAGGAGTGACCGTGGCTCCCTCACTCTCCCCCATTCTGGCAGTGATGCTATTCCTCAGCCTCTTCTCATTCTACAGGGATTGTTTTATTTAGGACCATAGAGTTCATCCCAACTTAATCTCTGAAGCAGTGTTAATTTTGAATTGGATTCCAATATTGAATGTAATGCACAGGCATGCAGCTAAGTGTCATTCATGAGTGGGGACATTCCCCCCAGAAGTATCAGATAAAACCTGGTGTGACTAAGCAAACCTTCAGGAAAACTCATCATTTTATTCCTGTCAAAACAACATTACTGGTAAGCTTGATACCCTGAGTCTAAAGCAAACTGAGAATCTTCTTTTCTCTTTTTCTTCTTTGTTAAAGTGCATTATGTTTCATTTTCTTTCTGAAAATACCAGATAACTTAGCAGGCATATGTACAGATTTAACTTCAACTGAAGCTCTAAGGTCACAAATTATGATAGTGACGAATGTCTATAAATTGCTTCGAGTAACTTTGGGTCCCTTGTTATCATTTACAAATTCAAACTGATATCTTGGGGGTATAATCAGATATGCTAACCTTGACCAGTTGTATGCTAATCTCATAACAGGCCTTAAAATCAGATTTTAATTCTTAACAGTTTAATCGACTTTTCCCATTAGAGGGTAGCAAACTGTTACCTCTAAGACAAGACAAGAATTGTGTGTGATTCTTGGAATAGGAAATAGCAATCCCATCTTTTTGAAGCTCTAGTTTCTTATGTCAGCTTCAGGACATTCTACCTCACATCTAGAGCCTCTGTGATTAAGGAACAGCATTTCTTTGTACAAGGTCAATGGAACTCTGATTTTTAAAGTTGCAGAGACTCATGGTGAGAAACATAAAAAGAGAGTAAACAAAATGAATGGAAAGAATTACGAGAGATTAGTTCCTATCTTTGACCATTTCTTTCCAGAATATAAGCTATCTCTGCTTTCTCTGTTAGATAAATAGCCATTGAAAAACTAAGGCAAATCTAATGTTAGAAGAAAAACTTTGGGATAAAAAGAGAGAGAAAGAAAAACTCTTTTAAATAAACCCTATGATTTTATTATCTACTATTATGTTCCAGTCCATAAAGTGTGTCCCATGTTTGCAAATATAGTGTCAACCATTGGAGCATTTAATACACAATGTAAACTTGGCTTCTCTTTGTTCTGGAACAGATTGAACTCATGTGAAGCCAAATTTCAGATCCAAGTACAACTGGAAAATTAGAACTTTGATCTTGCAGGAAAAGCATATCATGAAGTCAGTTTAATTGCCTTCTGTAGTTGGTGTTTCTGTAACCATGACAACAAACTGAAAATCAGTAACTGTTACCATTTAGGGCTTATAACCCATCAAGCTACCAGGATTGTAAGGAAAAACTGTATGGAAAGGACTTACTCTGGTAAAGGAGAACAGGGTGGAAGAAGGAGAATTTCAGAGAAAGCAGTACTTTTCTGGTACAGACTGAACACTCAAGCTTAGATTTCCCATTTACAGAGTTCTATGATCTCTGGAGTTCTACCATACATTAACTTCATCTATATGAAGTATTTAATGTAGATCTGAGCCTTGGATGGTAGAGTACTTTCTAAGTTGATGTCCTATTGCATAGTAAGTATCATTTTAAAAAAATCAGTACCTTGTATGTGTGTCATACATTTTTGAAGATAAGGACTACTTATTTACCAAATAGATCAACTAATATTAATGGAATTTTACAGAATAAAAATAAAGTAAAAACTTGAAATTTTATAATTTTTATTTACTACTGTAGTTAATTTTTACTGTCAAAAGTTAGTACACAAAGTGATTTTTCTAATGTACCAAAACGCTCATAAAAAGAGTGTGTTCACTAACCCTATATCTTCCCACCTCTCTCAATTTTTCCCAAGGAAACAATTCTAACAGTTTTGGGGTTTTTTTCTGGTAATTACTTCCACATTTCTAAATAAAATATGCTTATATTGCTACTTAGGAATTAGCAATTTGGCATTTACCTATTGAATCCTCGTTATGCCAGATGGAAATATAGCTCTCTCTTCAACCTGTCTTCTCCATCCTTCTAAATAATTATTGATTTATTAAATTAAAACATCAGTGTTTATGTCATCAAAACTATATACTATTGGGCATCCCTGGTGGCGCAGTGGTTGAAAGTACGCCTGCCGATGCAGGGGACATGGGTTCGTGCCCTGGTCCGGGAAGATCCCACATGCCGTGGAGCGGCTGGGCCCGTGAGCCACTGCCGCTGAGCCTGCGCGTCCGGAGCCTGTGCTCCACAACGGGAGAGGCCACAACAGTGAGAGGCCTGCGTACAGCAAAAAACAAACAAACAAACTATATACTATTGTTGACTACAGAGCCAAGTATTGTACTATGACTGAGTTTTTAATTGTACAAACTTGTTTTCCTTAAATCAATAATTCCTTCCTTTTCCCTTGTCTAACTCTCTCCTTCTTTCTCCTTTCTCCTCTCCCCTCCCCTTTTCTCTTCTCTCTCTCCCTCTCCTTGTATGTAACCACCACCAAATCATCAACAATAATCACCAATGAATCACTTCTCATAGCATCTATTTACAAAGTCTTTTATTTTCCTGGAGCTCATTCTTCTTCCATAAGTTAAAAACTGCCCTGGTTATTTTAAAAAACGACCCGACTCCCAGTCATCATAATGCTTCTCTTCACCATTCTCCTGGGTTAGATCTACCCACTCCTGGATCTAACATCTTTCTCTATCTTGGTTTACATTATTACCTCATCTAATCACTCTCTAAGAAGGAGTGCATAGGACAAGATTTTGGGGTCCCTGAACTTCTGAAATATATTTTTTTATTTTACATATACTTGTATCAAAATATGTCTAGTTATAGAAACATGCACCCCAATATTCATAGAAGCATTATTTACAATAGACAAGATATGGAAGCAAACCAAGTGTCCATCAACAGATGAATGGGTAAAGAAGAAATGGTGTATGTGTGTGTGTGTGTGTGTGTGTGTATATATATATATATATATATATATATATATATATATATATATAAAATGGAATATTACTCAGCCATAAAAAAGAATGGAATTCTGCCATTTGCAGCAACATGGATGGACCTAGAGGATATTATGCTCAGGAAATAAGTCAGAGAAAGACAAGTACAGTATACCCCTTATACATGGAACCTAAAACATAATACAAATGAATGTATATAGCAAACAGAAACAAACTCACAGATAAAAAGAATACAGATTCCCTCTCCCTTCCTCTCAAAAAACAAAACTTCTTTGTTTTTCCATGTTTGAATTTTTTTTCTATTTATTAAAGTATAATTGACATATAACATTATGTTCATTTCAGGTGTACAATATGATTCAATATTTGCACAGATTGCAAAACGATCACCACAATAAGTCTAGTTAATATCTGTCACCATGCATAGTTACAAATCTTTTTCTTGTGATAAGGATTTTAAGATCTACTCTCTTACCAACTTTCAAGCATGCAATACAGTATCATTAACTGTACATTATATTCCCCATGACTATTTTTCTTATAACTGTAAGTTTGCACTTTTTACATCCTACATATAAGTGAGATCATGTGGTATTTGTTTTTCCTAATGCCTTCAAGGTCCATCCATGTTGTTGCAAATAAATTGTTTTTATTTTAACAGTTGTTTCTTCTTTTAAACATAATTTAAAGCTACATTTTGTGACCAGATAGCTCACAAATTTTCCAGTTTTCAGGGAGTTAGTGTTTTTCTACTTACTTTTATTATTTTCTAGGTTAATTCCATTATGATCATTAAGGCTTTCTCTGTGGTCCCAAATTTGGTGTGTTTATTGTATATGCACTTGGAAATATAGTACTCTGCATGCACACTTGAAAAAAAATGAATTTTATTGCTGTTGGATGCAATATTCTTCATAAGTCCACTGGGCCAATTTTTCAAAATTTTTTGTTTAGATTTTGTATATTCTTGTGGATATATTTTTTTTCTATTTGTTCCTTTATTAAGAGAGGTGTATTGAAGTCTTCCTCTATGCTTGCTGATTTGTCTATTTTCCTTTTAGTTCTGCCAATTTTTTATATTTATGGTTTAAAGTTATACTTTGTGTGATTCAGATTTAGGATTGTGGTGTCTTTCAGTTATACTGATCTTTTTTCATTATGAAATATCCCTCTTTATTTTGCCCGAAGTCTATTTCGTCTAACATTACTACAGCTTTATCAGCTTTACTTTTGTTAGTATTTACATTGTATATTTTCATTCCTTTTATATTCAAAGTTTTAATGCCCTTATATTTAAAGAGTGAATTGTTAAAGCATCATAGAATTGGGTTTTGTTTTATTTATCTAAGCTGACAATCTTAAACTACTTCTAAGAGTAGTCAATTTACCTTTAATGTAATTACTCACATATTTGGATTTATATGTATCATCTTACTATTGTTTTTAATTTGGTTTATCTGTTTTGTGTCACCCTTTCCCCTATTTTTTTGTGTTATATTTGATTAATCAAGTACTTTATGACTTACTTTTTATTCTATTAACCTTTAGTTATTAGTTTTTATTCTTTCAGTGATTATCCTAGAGATAATCATACAAATTTTTATTCTGAAGGCTTGTGGTATATCTTGCTATAACTTTTAGAGCTCTAGCATCTGTTCTTTAATCAGAAAATACAGTGGAAAATAATTTCAGGGCTTCCCTGGTGGCACAGTGGTTGAGAGTCTGCCTACCGATGCAGGGAACGCGGGTTCGTGCCCCGGTCCGGGAAGATCCCACAAGCCGTGGAGCGGCTGGGCCCATGAGCCATGGCAGCTGAGCCTGTGCGTCCAGAGCCTGTGCTCCGCAATGGGAGAGGCCACAACAGTGAGAGGCCCGCGTACCGCAAAAAAAAAAAAAAAAAAATTCAGATAAGTTGGCTTTTTCTTTTGTGTTAGAAATAATTTATGGATTTATTAAATGCAGATTTTACACCTAAATTTCCTCGGCACAATTTGCCATTGTGTCCAAATATCAAATTTATAATTTCATATGAACGTTTTTTCTTACACTTAGAGTCCATTATTAAAACAATAGATGGATTTCTGTTTTGTAATAGTGGTTTCCTTGTGTAATTTAAATAATGTCTTGCAGAATTACAGTCGTGCAAAGCTTATACTCTTTCTTATTTGTGTAAGAAAATTAAGGTTTTCCACCTTAATCCTGCCTGATTAAAAATAGTTCAATAAAATGGTGAGTCAGCATTTAGGAGTCATATACATTGAAAGAGCCAAATTCCTTTCGTAGTTTCCATTTAATTCTCTAAACTCACACATTTCCGACAAAATAAATATTTCTCACCATGAAATAGTTCTAATGACATAGCATGTTCCAAATTCTTAGAAAAATAGCATAATGCTGCAGCAAGAGTAAACAGCCATTACAAAGTGAAACAGTTTATTTCTTCAACTTATCTAGCATGAAAGTTGAAATCCTTGGGTAGGCTTAATCAGAACATTTAAATATCTTTAGATATTTAAAAAGTAGATTCTATATCTTAATGACCCTTCAAGTATTCTCAGGTGCTTTAAGATATGACAATGTAGATGCTTAATTCTAAAAATATCATAACTTCAGTTTACTGTATTTTCATTTTTATTTTGATGATTTGTATCTCATGGTATCATGTTTTTGAAATGTCACATAACTACATCAAGAGTAATCATAGTTACCAGATATATAAATGGTAACATATGGAAGTGTTTGTTTATCATTTTGAACTTCAAGAATAATGGTCATGTATCTTTAATACAGATATTTTTGTCCGAGAATTGAGGGTATCATTGCAGACTTTGTCTCTTGCTCCTTTCTAGGAGAAATATATCTAAACAGAGATGCAATATAAGCCTTTGGTATTTGGTAGCTTTGCCTAAGGCTACAAGTGGAAATAAATGTAATATGACAGTATGACATGACTTACACTGATAAGCTGTGTCACCAGCAGGCAAAATAGAAAAGAAATAAGTTGTTAGTCCGATGTTATTTTTTATCCTTCCCCCCCAAAATAGAGCCATATCAAACAAACAACCCCCTCAACTAGAAACATTAGGATATTTGGACATTTCTTTTTTTTCTCCATGACTTTCTGGATGCTACCTAACGTATTTTTTAAGGGAAGAGAGTAAAATTTAAATCGGTTAGTGTTGATAAATTATCTTAGAATTCAGAAATAAAATCTATTGATTCACATGGCATTTCAAAACAATAACCAAACTTTTCTTGTTTCCTCTTTATGGAGGCTTGACTACAGTTAAGGTTTGAAGAGGCACAAAAATTTTAACACTGTCACTGTTAACATGCAATTTGTGAACAAATGAAAAGAAATACACTTTTATACCCAGATGTGCAATGCACAATATTGGCCATATCAATCAAGTCATAATGTATAGTTGGACCTACTAAAAATGCTAAACTCAGAGATGTCTGGATGTAGTGCCTCTAGTCACCATTTTACTCTTTAAATTTGGGTTTCTACTCTCAGAATTTAAAAGAAATTCATCTTCTTATCGTCAAATCCATTAGCATTTCCTGAGTCCTACTTTCTTCATTTCTGTACAGGAGCTCCCTTTATTTAATGCTTTTCTTTCATCTCCTAGGCCTTTAACGATTATTTATCTCAATTCCTATTCTGTTGTCTTTTACTACTCTCTCTTTGCCTCCTGTTCAAGTTCTTTACTTCACCTGGGTTCCAAAATATGACTAAGCCACCAAGATTTTGTCTTTGGCCATATTCCCTTATTTCTTTAAGTTTACTCTTCTTCAGAATCACCTATGGTCCTCCGCATCAATTAATCTCTGTTCTCTGCGCTCTCAGCTCCATAGAAGAATCTCTATCTGGATATTCCGTAAGAGTCTCAAATTCCACCAACCATAAACTTAATTCATTATATCTGCCACACCTGAATTGTAAAGGCATTCTTGCTCTTCCTTCTCCTGCTGGCCCACCTACCATCTGAACAAATATTAACTCTGAAAACTTGGACTCACCATTGGCCTTTCTCCACTGACTCATGTTTAGTAAGCCCTAATTTATGTAAAATTTTATTACAAAATTTCACTCAACTTCAGTCTTTCCTTTTCATTCACATTTCTCCACATTAGTTTAAATCCTTGCGATAATTTGTCTGAACCACTGCAATTATCTCCTGACTGTTCTTTAAGATTCCAATCTCTACACTTCAGTAGTTGCTTTATATGATGACAAGAACAGCTTTAATGATGTCATTTCCTCTTCAAAAAAACTTTAGAGGCTTCCAGGTACATACTGACTGAGTAAAGATCATCTTTTGTTTCCTGGAAGGTCTGGAAGTCAGAATCGACATTATGAGAACTGGTATCAGCATACTAGTAAAGTACATTTTTAAAATTTAATAACATTTAATTGAGGTTACCCCAGCCAACAAAGGGCTTTTAAGGCATTTTTTTACTTTAAAATATATTGTGAACTATCACATTACTTACTTCTTATAGGAAGGACCCTGCCTTTTGAACATAATTTACAAGGATTTACATTGTCTTTTTATCACCCAATGTGTGAGATTTATATGAGCTATATTGTATATAAATACTTTACAGTGATCACAGAATTTCATCTATTGTCATTATTGATAAGTGTCCCAATCATCTCTTGCTCATATTCATGACATAAGGAAGAGTACTGAGTATTTACTAATTTCTTATAATATCTCAAAAAATTCAATAAATATTATCTCAATATTTACAATAACCTTGTGTGATAAGGAAACTGAGATGATAATCAAGTGATTGATAATCACAATCAAGTGACTTGCCCAAGGTCATGCAGCTAATAAGCAGAAAAGCTAGAATTCAAACAGAGATCTACTTAACTCCAAGCATTCATATTCTATTACATTATGCAACATTTTTATATGTGCAGATGTAGAATATTTTAAAGGAAATGAGAGAGCTTAATTCTAATCCAACTTTTACCATTGACTCTTTATCTAGCCTGAATCAAATCTAGAAACTCCTTTTCCTCATCTGAAAATGAGGTGTGCTGCAGGATTTAGTACAGGGAATAGAAACCATTCCAGGCATTTTAACAAAGAAGTTCTTTATACAGATCATTAAAAGCTTGTAACATTTTTGGAAGGGCTAGAGATGGTTGATCAAAAGGCTGTCACTAAGTGTCAAAATAATGGTACCACAGTTACCATGCAGAGATCAGGAAATGGGAACTGCTGTCAACTTAATGGCTGCCACTACCCAAAAAGCCGGTGACTGGGGAATGAAATGTAGAGTACAACCTCCCCCAAAACCGGAGACACAGAAAAGGGAATGGCCTCTGCCTTGTAAAAAGTCATCCAGTTGCCATTTCATTGGCAGAACCTCAATAACATTCTTAAGCTTAGTGGCCAAGAAGTTTGGAAAATTTACTTTCCAACCTTCCAATCCATGTAATATAAAGGAAATATTAAAGATAATGGGTATGAATTCTGGTTGCCAAAAGGCAATATCTAGTCCATGGAGTAGACCTGATGACTTTGTGCTGTTTCTAACATTCCATCTTTAAGAGCAGCCAATAGCAGTTGTGCCAGCTATATACACTCCAGCCCAGTCTTCATTATGAATTATTATGGGGAAGGTCAAGTAATAATGTAAAGAAAATGTGTAACCCTGATGGTTCTACCTCAGCTCTGTCCAGCAGAACTATAATACAAGCTCCATATGTACTTTCTTAATAACCATATTAGAAAAACAATTTTTTAAGATAAATTAATTTTAAAAATCTATTTTATTTAGGCTAATATATGTCCAA